>NC_133106.1:33016565-33317526 GCF_022965805.1 Primulina eburnea | reverse complement strand
AGCACAAAGTGCTCCGGCAACACCGGACAAGATGAAATACGGCCGTCTCTTGAATCCCTTCACCGGGAACACATCTGTTAGCAGACCCCAGACAGGCTTCATAACCCATGGAATGTAGTATAAACCTATGAAGAGCTGTACTTCCGATGGTTGTACCTTCTGGACGTCTTTCCAGTAATAATCTGACACCACTTTGAATAATGACCATGAAAATCCCTGGTTGAGCCCGTAGACCAAGACTACTCCGAGGACGAAGGTGGGGTTTAACCTGGAAGATAGCATTTGAAGCCATTGAAATGGTTCGAGGATGGTGGAGAAGATTTGGATTATCATAAATTGTTCTGTTTGTGTATTTCTCTGCGAGATTATTCGTGTCGTGTTCTTCATCTTCTTCGTTTTCGGTCAAGGGTTTTTCTGATTCATCAATATACTCGGAATGATTTGGATTTGGATCTTGCATATTAAACTCCAGAGCGTGGATACAAGAACTAATATTGGAGCTCCACAGCAAATAAGCGTTTACCAATGTGTGTAGTACTTGCTTGTTATTATATAATTAATTAATTAGCTTGCTGTAGAGCGGAATATCAGAATATTCACACCAAAAAGGGGGAAAAGAGAAAAGAAAAGAAACGAATGTCAATCCAAATCATATATATATGATCCAAAAAAATTATTTTACTTTATAATTTTAGAAATCAAAAATCTATAAAAAACATTTTTAAATATGAAATAGAGACCGATCTCTTGTTCGCATTATTAAATTAAAATGCAAACATAATTAATAGAGGAGTATGTCTTTCATAAGACGGTCTCACGCATCTTTATTCGTGAGATGGATCAATCATGTTCATTTTTACAATAAAAAATAATATATTTGATATAAAAGTAATATTTTTTCGTGGATGATCAATATAGAATATATGTTTGACAAAATTAACTCGTGAGACCATCTCACATGAGTTTTTGTGTTAAACTGTCCTTCCATCGCACATATTTTTTTAATTCTTACATGTTATATGACTCATAAAAATATACATAAACGAATTGTTTTGTTTGTCTTATCTATTCACAAAATGTATTTATTTTTAATTTTTAAACTAAATATTATATATAGTTTTTACTATTTAGCGATAACTAAGAAGATTTTTTTGATGACGTGAGAACCCACATCCGTTATCATTCGTTGTGCATTAGATAAACACTCGGACTACGCAATATACTGCAAACCATATTAGTCAGGTAAGTCATATATGAAAAGATCATCCTAAAAAGTGTTGGTAGGGAGAATCAAACTCCTGAATATTGGTCAAATGGTCACCCACTTATCAACTCGAATATCTTTTCGGGACGATAAATAATGAACAATAATAATTAATATACGATAGATGGATGAAATTGTGACGGAAGAAATTCTTATTTTCGGTTATGAGTGGAATAACTAAATTTTTGTATTTCATAAATTAGATCGTATACGTGCTCTCGATGGCAAGGGCCTGACCAACTCGACTTATGATTCGTTTTTAGTTAGTTAATTTCGATAATATATACACAACAATTAGGTAGCTACAGCGTACGTTGACCTGCAATTGATGGGAATTAATGGTAAATTAATATTTTCTAATTTTTTCATAACTAAATATGTGCTTTGTCCAAAACATAATAAATCGAAATCCCATATGAAAAATTGCAGGTTATGGTAGAGATAATTTGATTCTCTTTAAGATTAATTTCTTTTTATACACTACAATAAAAACACGGATGAATGACCGATAAATCGGTCTCTATTCGGTCTCTACTGCAAAATAGATACCGATTAGAGACCGATTTGGTTGGTATCAATAACCTTGGTCGCTAATTATGAGAGACCGATACGATTAATCGATCTCTAAATTAACGACCACATTTACGTCATCGATATCTAAAATAGAGACCTATATTTTATGTAGGGTTTCTATTTTATATAATGACTAATTAAAGTCAATCTCTAATATAGAGACCGATGTCGCTATATGAGATACCGATGTCACACAATCCGTCGCAAAATATGTTAGATCTTCTGTTTCGTTTTCCAAAAGGACTAATGACTTATACTGACTGCTGAATACTGCCTTCCGATCATTAGAACATGCTTTTGCTGTCTGATCTTCATCTAATCTATTCTCAATTGTTCTAATAATTTCTTGAGTATTTTCATTTTCTGTCTTAGGCACTTGGGGACTTGGTTGAAAGCATAGTTGGGGCTATTCTTATTGATTCTAAACTGGATTTGGATGAAGTTTGGAAAGTTGTTGAACCGCTTCTATCGCCAGTTGTGACTCCTGAAAAGCTCGAACTTCCTCCTCGTGAGCTAATTGAGTTGTGCGACTCTCTTGGTTACTTTGTCAAAGAAAATTATAGTCCAAAAGGAGATGTCATACATGCAGAACTTACTTTACAGCTTGAAGATGTGCTCTTGAATGGACGAGGCTCTGGACCTAACAGGAAAGCTGCAAACGGAATGTCAGCTCTTTGTTTGTTGAAGAAACTAGCTAGCTAGAGGTTGCTTTCTGCTTAAATTTATGAGAAATTTACTCTTAAATCCTATAAATCCTTCCTAATTTTCACATTTTCCTGGTCTACCAACTCTAGAATGCGATAAGCAAAGAGAAGAGGTAATACAGTATATGCAAGATGCAAATTCTGTCGCTGTTTGTTACATGTACCTCAACTTCTTTTGGCATGTCAGGCTATTATCACCTTAACTCCCCCTATAACTTATGGACGGCAACCATTGATCCTACTGTTATTTGTGACTGACTATTAATCACAATTATGAAATATGGCACTTGGACAACTGCTCTACAGGATAATAGTTTTGGGTTGTAACTTTGACAACATTTATATCTTTTTGTAATGGCAAACACTCGGTTCAACAGGAACTAAGTGCACATTATTAGTAACTGATACATACTAACTTAGACTGGTTTTTCTGTTTATGATGTTGATATTGAAGCATCCAAGCTTCCCTGATTTAGATGCTTTAATTTGATGGCAGGCCAGAGGAATATCATTTTCCAAACGTAAAAATCACCAGCCGGATCAAGGCTCTGATGTTAACATCAGATCCTCGACATGCAGCGATTCCAGATTTCGGCGTAATTAAACTCACAGGGGAGGCGAGAGCGGATAAGAAGAGTTCATTTGACTCAGCTGCACTTCCGATGATGTATGAAGAGACTGGGGAAGATTATTATTAGTGGTAGTAGATTTATTATCTTTCTGCTAAAGTGTAAACTCTTTGACTTGGATACATGAATAAAATAGTATAGGAAATAAAAAATATTTTATAATTATTCCTATTTATTGAGAGAGAACACTTCATAAAATATAAACTGGAAATTCCAAATACACACTTTTGAAAACAATCTCAAGCATAATTAAAACCGAAGGAATACGAAGTGTCGATTTTGAAAGCCATTGTGTCAAATTTTTTAAAGGAAAAATAATCTACTGTAAATTTATTAATTTTAAAAAAAAATTTAATATTTCACTAAATCAATTTAAATTTAAATTCTCACTCTCTAAAAATTGCTAAAACAATTATTTTAAAAAAAATTAACTTCAGATCGATGCATGTTTTTTTATTCACTAATATAGATTATATGATGAATATTGATTACACCTAACCAAGAAGATATCTTGAGGCAAGCTTCTAAAACGTTAGCAGGTCGAGAGAAACATAGATAAAAACATGGTAACTGATGAAGCACAAGTGTATCAAGTCGGAGCAGTTTCTAATACAAGGTTGTTCTGGAACACAAAACATTCAACGACCAATTAATAGCAGAGATTAAGCATGTAGGATTTTCAGAAATGGTCTTGTAGATTAGGCTGCATTGGCTGCAATCTAAAGGCGAAAGGCGGGGGCGGCATCTGGCTGTGGCAAGCTTCATAGTTTGCAACCCCGGCTTGATGATCATACATTCCCTGCCCATGGCTTTCCATTACGTGATTACCACCGGTATCCATCGGATCCAGCTGCAGCTGACGCTGAAATTTAGTTGATATATAGAAGTGATTTAATTAATGTATATAAGGGCGAAACTTATAATTTTACAAAAATTTAATATTAATTAGCTTTAACTCTTTGTTTGATGGGAGAAACGAGGCAAAGATAAATTGCTTTTTAACTCGAAAGGAAATGCTTGCTACGAGCAACTGCATTCAGCCTCTTGTTTTGCAGTCATCAAGGTTTTTAATCTTTTGTTTTTTCACATCCATGTGCTATAAACTCGTCCCTGTCTATCACTTTGAGATTGATCTGAGTGGTTCTTTGAGTTTATTCACATGTTGGATATGTTTGAAGAAATGGATGGTTGAACTCATGGTACCAGTTTATCTGTGAATAGATATATATAGAGGGAATGAACATACCAACTTGAATTGGAGGTTCTGATTCTCTTCCTCTATCATTTCATTCTGCAAGCAATGTTCAGCCAACATGTGAATATATAAGTATCTAACAAGTTCATGCAATATTATTGAGTTGCATATGCGTATATAGCTAGAGTACGCTTAAAAATCACATGGATGTATGTATTTGGTCATACATGTTTCCTCATCATTCTCACAAGTTCCATCTGTAAAAAAATCAAGTTTTACATGAGATTGTATGGTTATAAGATAGTAAATATATAATGATTTAGCAAGTTCTAACGAAAAGATTTCTGACAAGAATATTTATCGAAGGGCTTCGATCTGTTATTGATCCTGGAACCTGGCTTGTTTATCTTTTTTTTTTAATGAAAATCTACCATATACAATAATGAGTGGCCGGTTTACCCAACATTGTTCCCTGCAAAAACACGTCAACCAGGAGAAAGAAGGGACCTGTTTGGTTTTGAGAGCTGATATCCCGTTTGTTAGAGCTTCCTCTAAGACCATTAGTTCTTTGTAGTTCAAAGTAGTAATGTCATCTCCTTTCAGATGCCTAAATTGTAGAGAACAAGAGATATATAAGACATAAAAATCATACAGAAAGAGGGTTTTCTAAGGGGTATATGACTAGGGTGCAAGAAAAAGTGGCACATATATATCAATTCATATCAGAAGAAGAATAAACGTGTAGAAATGGCGACGGCCATAGCTTACAAATTTTGAAGAACGGTACATGCACCGCCTCAATTTTAGAAAATTGAGACGCGCATGCGCCTCTTTTTTTGACAATAAAGCTCCCGCAATCACTCATTGATGGTATAAGATACCTATAAATATTGGTGATTGAGGTCCCTAAGCACACAACTCATAAGAACAAAATACACAATCTACATGGAGTGTTGGAGTGGTTAGAAGGCTTCAATCGAAAGAAAACATAAAACTTACAAATTATTCGATGGCCGGAGGTAATACTCGATCCGCTTTCACGTGTTATTTATCATGTTTATAAATGTCTTGAAACATAAATTTTGAGAAAAATTCAAACACAGGGAGCAAAGCAGTGTGGCGATTATAAAGGTCACACGCAAATAGAAAGATTTGGGTTTGCCCCAAGTTGTCGGGGGCCTACTAGGGAGCAAACCAGTAGGAGTGACCAAAGAGTCAACCCCGATAGAAAAACAAGAAAGGGTTCAGTTCATAGACCTTAGCTCAATCTGCATGTTGTCATTCTCTTTCTTGATTCTGTTGATTTCATTGTCCAGATGCTGGATTTTTTGTCAAAATTATTGCAAGCAATTCAAAGGAGTCCATCAAATCAATCAATCAAACAACAGAAACGCCAAATACTGTAAGAAATATGATAAAAATATAATTTGTTGGTAAAATAAGTCCCGATAAAGCCGTTTTTTATGTTAGCACCAACAGGTCAAAAAAGGAGTTCATTACAAACACTTTTGTAGAATTAATATTTCCCATCTGGATCTATTGAAGTACATCAATTCAAGTTCTCTTGAATGAGAAAACATACGACTGAAAAGTTATATATTCATAGGTTTTCTTTCATAAATTTTTGCAAACAAAGGGAAGAGAGAGAAAGCAATTTCTTTACCAGATCTGTTCATAGATGTAACATCTCATGCAGTTTCTTTGGTGTTCTTATCATGGTTAAAGTACTAAATCACTTGGGAATGATGTAAAAAGGTGGAGGGGACAAGGTTAGACTTAGATCCAGAGATAGAAAACTAACTTCATACATAAGACTAAATGTAGATCTTTCACAAAATTCTTCATTTGAATATTCTTACATAATTTCAGCAAAAACTCATGTCCTTGTTTTCAACTAATTAAAGTTGCACCAAAAAACAAAGTGAAAAGTTGGAGAAATCTTGAATACCACTAGGGCTATATGATGAACTCACACACAAATATATGCACAAAGAATAAGTACCTCATGTTTAGCATCCCACAGCCTCTTCCCAGAAAGCTTGTGGTACTGCTCCAAAATGTCTGATAACCTTCAGAAACAGATCAAGATATTACTGAATATCAGCAACCAAAAATAAACCTAGTTATGCATACAAAGAATATCAACAATAAACTGTTTATGTGGGAAGAAACAAAATTAAATCTTTTCTTTTTCAGTAGTTATTACGTAATGGAAGGGCTGCAAAACTCATGCATCTTCCCAGAAGTGGAGAAGATGATAACAGAAACTTGAGAATCACAGAGAACACTGATCTCCTTAGCTTTCTTAATGATCCCATTTCTTCTTTTTGAGTAAGTGACCTGTCTGTTGCTTGAGTTTTCGATCCTCTTGATCTCAATCTTGCCTCTACCCATTTCTACAGTAACAACTTTTTTAGGCCTTTTCTTTTGTTTGCAGAAAACCCTCGAAGAAGAAAAAATGAGATCTTGAAGGGGTGATGAGGATAGGGAAGGAAGTGGGGTGGGGGAGGGGTATACATGGTAATTCGATGGCATTTTCCATTGTTGGATTGAGAGACAAGGAACTTTCCGAAACCTGTGCAAAAATGGTTCTTTTATAGGTGAATGACTTAGCCAAGACAACTGTCGCAATATGTTGCTTTAAATCTTTTAGCCATTCTTTGTAGTAAAACCTTTAACCTTGCTCACACCTTGTTACCCTTTGGCCAATATACACTCCCATCCCCGAATCTTTTCCAAAATAAAATATTCTCTGTGATACTAAGATCAAATATCGGTTAATTCACTAAAGACAAGACGATTTACATTATAGAAAAAAACTCTAAAATATATGCCATGTACATGAGAAAATATATGAGCTTGCATCAATTTCGTGAAATATTAATATGCTTGAATTTGGGTTCTTAATTACTTCATAGTTATTGTGAAGGACAAGGAAGTGTTTAAGGTTTGGTGCATGCAAACCTGAGAGCTGACTTTAATTCTGAAAGGATTGTGATTATAGTGTGTGTAAGGATAATGAATCCTTAACCATCAAATCAAACGTCAATATTGGGCCATGGTCATTAAAAGAATGAGTGAGAGTGGTGAAATATGATGCAAAAAACCATTGGATGGGACATCTCAGTCTCACACTTTCTTGAGTCAAAAAAGTGGGAAATGCTGGTAAAAAAAGAAGAAGTGGTCAAGATGTCAAATATATGTTGTGTTTGGGTGGGTTTATTTTATTTTATTATTATTTAATTTAAAAAATTACCTTGTTTTAGACCTTGAAAATTAGTGCATGATTTAAAATGGACGCCAAATTAGAATCTAAACGTACTTAATTTACATCTTCTACTATTTGGATGAAAAAATAATTTTTACAAAGTAATTTTGTACGCTTTTTTAATGCCATTCGTAACGTTTTCCTATAAAATGATCCTATTTAAAGTATTCTATAGTTTTATGCAATTAGTTATTTGCTATATTAAATTCCCCATCACAAAATAACCAATGTCATGAAAATACAGTTGCAGCTTCTGTAGTATATTAATGTCTATTTTTTCATTAGGTTCATTGTATTAATGACATGCACATCATTGAAATTCAAATTAATTATTTGAGTAAATTGCAAAATAATAAGTAAATAACAATAAAGAGAATATTGAGTGTAGATAAAATTATAATGAAATTATATGTTGACAAACGGGAGCAAAGAGATAAAATTGATTGTAGAAATATAGAGTTGTGAGAAAATCGTTGTGTGTGGAAAAAAATGATCCTATATTCATAGTTGATTTGTGGGGTTAAAAAAATATATGTTTGCAAGTTTTGCAATAAAATTGTAATTAAATATGTGTACTTCTGTAGCCGTCAGTCAACGATCTATATATTTTTAAAACAAAATTTCCGGACCCAACTCGGTAACAGGCAGGATCCGGTCTCAAAACTAGAATAGGTTCTACAGATTCAGTACCGAACTGGTTCAATCATAAAAAATGGATTGGAGGTTGTTTCGGTTCCGGTTCATCCATAAGATGCTACACTTAGGGTAATATCTTAAGGGTATGTTTGGTATGAGTGATAAGCAAAAGATAGATTGTTAAACTCATGTTTGTCTCATTTTTTATGGGTCCAATTAATCAAGAAGCTCATGATTAAAAAAATTTATTTGGGTGAAAACACATCTCATTGGTTTGGGAGGATTGAGAATCAAATTCTTAAAATATTACATAAATTACCATTTTACCCACAAAAAAATCCCATTTTTTTATTTGCACACACATCACATAAATAATTTCATGATGAAACTAAATAAAATTAAAAAAAATAGAGAAAAAAATAATTAGAAATCCACATATTATCCTCTGCGCTTAAAAAAATAGAGAAAAAATGAGATAAAATACAAAATCATATTAATTTTTATTAAAAAATAAATTATCAGATAAATACATAATCTATACTTTAAAATTTTATAAAATATTTATTTATTAATAGTTGAACACATGATTTTGAAAACATTGCTACAAATATCATTTAATATATCAAATTGTCGTCAATGTTAGTTTAGGGTATTTTTGTCTCAACAACAAAAAATATAAAATTTATCATTCTCATTAAAATTTTACGAAACAAAACATTCTTCATCACTACACATTATATATCCTTACCTTAAGTTTTGTCATCAATCTAATTAGTTATCTTATCTATACACCAAACATAATCGAAAAATGAATTCACATGTAATTTTTCAATGGACCCCATCTTTAGCCAGGTTGCCTTTCTTCACGGCTTGCTTTGATCATGGGCCTAGGAACAGATACATAATTGTTAAATTATTATCTTGCGACGTGACTAGAAACGTATGGCGATTATTATTAAACCATTATTCTCTCTTATGGGTGACATGCAACTAAAACAAATTCATTGTAATTAGCATCTTAATATTTTCAAAATAACACAAAGACAATTTAATTAATCCCACTGTTCAAAATTAGGTGTAATAGAGTTACACCTATCATCGGCCCACCTTGCCATAAAAAATTAGATGAATTGGAATGACGGTGGATTGAGTGTTACCCTCCAAAAACTATCAATTTACACACAAAATTGGCTAAGCTCGTCGGTTCACCACCTAAAATAAGTTAGTTGAGTTGGTACTTTCCCAACCCATGATAGACAGCCCGCCGTTGTGGGCTTCACTAACTACTTTTGATATATCTACTTAAAATTAAAGATGTAAACGAACCAAACAATTGATGAGCCATTGAAAGTTCGGCTCAATAAAAAACTCATTTGAGTTCATTTGTTAATCGTATCAAGCCAAACTCACGCTTGACAATTTAATCAAACCAAACATAAGCCTAAGGATATTCGACTCGTAAGCTTGCAAATATGTTCGTTATGCTTGTCGTTTTAATTTTATGAATGAATTTATAATTTAATGTCTGATTTAAAATTAGTTCATTGATATATTTAATTTTTAACAAGTTCGAATAAAGCTCAAACTCGAGCTCAAGTATGTTCTACGAGCTCGAAAACGAGCCGAGCTCAACTCAAGCTTTTTAAACATGATAAACGAACTATTAATGAATCAAGCTAAAGTTTTAACGATCTGAGCTCGAGCTTTTCGCGAGATTCGTAATTTCAAGACAAGTTGAGCTCGAGCATGATGATAAAAGATCGAATCGAGCTCGAACCTCTATCAATCTTAAACGAGTCAAACTCAAACTTGATACTATTGAGCTTGATTTGGATAGTTTACATTCATGCCTAAAATACAACCTGAATATAAATAGAATGATGTAAAGAAGAAAAAAACTAAATTATTTTTCAAATATTAAAAGACATAGACTAATTTACACGCATAAAATTCAAAATAAAACATCGTTCAAAACAGATCTTGAGGGGGAAAAAGGATTTTGATGGGCAAGTGAATTGAATGAATAAAAAGGACACGTTTATATCCAACTAGCAAGAAGCACGTGCGATGCACGTAAATATTAATTATTTAATAAAAATTAAAATTTGATTTTTTTTAAAAATAATTTGATTCATTTTTTTATTTATATTGATTTAGTCTTTTGTCATATTAGACGAATAAATTAATTAAAAACTTATATACTTTACTTTCAAAATTGTTTCTCAAATTGAAATTCAAGTCGTTAATTTTATGTTATATAATAAATTATAATTAGCATAATATATAGAATGAATTGAACTGAAAGAAATTTTGAAAATATATATATCTAAGAACCACGTATAAGGTATAATAACCTAAAGAACCACGTATAAGGTATAATAACCTAAAAATCAACCAGATTATGGATTTCATAAATGCATAAATCATAATTTATATAAGTGAAGCACACTAAGGACAAATAATTGTCAATTTAAAATATTTATGACTAACTCGTCAAAATATTATCAAAACTAATGAAATAATAATAATTGATAATAAAATATAACCTATAATACTCAAAATTTGCTTTTAAAATTTGTTTTCAATCATTTTTACACGGTTGAAAGATTTTCTCAAACGGTTATAAATACTAACCACGTGAAAAATGTGAAAGACGGTTCAATATTTCTAATGATATTTTCAACCAGTTGACAATCTAAACAACAAGATATAGTTTGAAGAGTTAGTCTCATGTGAGACAGTCTCACGGATCTTAATTCGTGAGACGGGTCAACCCTACCCATATTCAAATAAAAAGTAATATTCTTAGCATAAAAAGTAATATTTTTTCATGGATGATCCAAATAAGAGATCCGTCTCACAAATACGACCCGTGAGACCGTTTCATACAAGTTTTTGCCTAGTTTGAAATGTAAAAACTTGTGAATAGTAAAGACACGGGAATTTTATGGATGTAAAACACTCACACGTCACTCCTTCCTCTGTAAAAAGGATTCCAATAAAAGACTTTGTCTTATATATATATATAAATATATATATTTATAAGTGCGACTAAAATATTTAAACTTCTTATTATAGCTAACTATTTTAATTTTTCTATCAGATTCGTATTTTATGATATTATTAGTATATTAAAATTCATAATTATTGATATAAATTCTAATAAATAATTTATTAAATTCTTTACTTTCAATTCTTAGTTAAAAAATAATAAAATATATTAGTATTAAATTTCATATTATTATATTATTATATACTTATCATGTAATTGTACTATTGCATATATAATTATTTTTTTCTTATATCTTCATGTGATACTATAATTTATTACTTAATTAGAAACTACACTAAAATATAATTACAAAATTGCATTAAAATAATAAAATAACATGTAGAAAGAAAATTAAAAGGATAAAATATTTAAACTTAGTATAAAGATGGATTATTTGAGAAAGTTAATTTAGGAATTACATTTTATTCTTGAAGTGATATAAATTATTACAATCAATGTATATTGTAGTGATAATTCTTTAGCAATTGTTAGACTATTAATTATATATGATGTGGAATAATTAGGCTACTAATTAATTATATATTAGGTGGAATAAATAAAAAAAATTGATATTTTTTTTTTACACTTACAACAATTAGAAATTTACAAATATATCTTTATTGAATTTTTGGATTTGTATTGATGAGAATGTCATTTTTATTTTTTGACAATTGAAAAAATTGTCAATTATCTACACTTACGTAGGTTTATAGATAAAAAAAATATATTTTTATTATCAAACATATATTCATTTTTAATGCATAGATTTCCCATAAATTATGTAGAAAATTTCCATGCAATTAATCTAACAACACACAATTTAAGGGGATGGTAGAAAATTTACAATGAAAAACTTTGTTATTATTTTTACACTTTTATAAGTATAATAGTTAAATATATATTCTTTTAATATTTTTAATGATTTTTTAAAATTAAAAAAAGCTATTGTTTTAATATTTTTTCTAAGAATTATGTATCAAGAAAATATTATTTCTCTAATATATTTTTATTATAAAATATTTATTCAATTTTTATGTAACATTATTTTCAAAGATTCTTATGTTGCAATTTTTTATTAAAAAATAAAAACACTATTTTAATCCTTATGTATTTAATAATTGTGTAATTTTCATGCAATTAATCTGACAATACACAATTTATAAGAATAGTAGAAAATTTACAATGAAAATTTTGTTATTCTTTTTGTACTTTTATAAGTATAATAGTTAAATATATATTCTTTTTAATATTTTTTGTAAGAATTATGTATGAAGAAAATATTATTTTTCTAATATATTTTTTATTATCGAATATCGATTCAATTTTTATGTAATATTATTTTCAAAATTTCTTATTTTACAATTTTCTATTAAAAAAATAAAAACACTATGATCCTCATGTGTTTAATGAGTTCAAAAAAATAAATACCTCAATTAAATACATAATCAATACATTACAAATCCATTATCCCAAATTTGTCCCTAAATTTTATATATTTTTTCCACCAATGCCCATGCAATTAATACAAACAATGCATAGTTTTTGGGCAATGTAGTAAAATCACAATCAAAAAACTTTGCCCATCATCCACACTTTTATAGGTATATAGATATAGATATAGATAAAAGAGCACAACCCAAGACATTAAAAACGCTACTTGCGACGAACATCTCAATACAGCAACTATAAAATAATGTCTCGGTTAGTTGTAAAAATCACAGTATCGAGGAGAAAACGGAAGAACAATGAACGAGACACGAGAGAAACCAAACTCAAGGTCCATGACACTCGCTTCAGACTGCAAAGTGTAGAATACACACGGTGCTCCATGTCAAAAGTTCGATGTAAAAAAGTACCGGCAAATATAGCAGAGCCCATCTTTCTTTTTCTCAGTTAAGATGTCGAAAATGTATCAGCAAATATTTAGGAGTTCGTCTTTCTTTTTCTCAGTTAAGTTGAAAAGGGAGCAAATATTTTTTCTAGAATGGGAGTAAAACATTTAATACCAATGGGAGACCAAATTTGAAAGAAAATCAATAAATTAGTCACAGCAAGTAAAGAGGGCATCGATACTTGGCTCTTTCACCGATTATTGATGTTTCTTTGAGTTGGAAAGTATTCTGGTTGAGTCTGACTTAAATTTGCACCCGAATGAGAGAGCTTTGACGACCAAATCGTCTATTTCTTCCTCCTTTTTCTCGTACACAACAAAAGCAATGAAGATGATGGGAACTCCTGCAATGTTCAAAGATATGTAAAGAAATCATAAAGGACGTGAGTATTAGAACTTCGAAGTATATGTAGCGAACATAATGTGCCATTAAAATAAAATATATCAATGTCAACTTCACAGACACACTCAGGTAATACATGCCCAAAATACATAGAACATACAAAGAATCTTACATACCTATCACAAAAAGATTATGCAGTGAAAATGCTCCAACCACACTGACAAGAAATAAAGAGAGAAATACCTGCTTCAAGAGCAAATAAAAATGAACATCACTTTTAAGATGGAAGAAAAAAGTAATGTCTGTGAAATACGAATATATTCGATAAGTTCTTCTTGATGGGGATTAGTGAACAAAAAGAGAATAAATGTAAACTTTTTGTCGACCTGTGAACCCAAAATTACAGTAAATTAAAGTAAAGTGTTGATGTTTTCAGGAAAAGGTGGTTAGCAGTTTATGAATGAACACTTTACACAACTACCTTTTTTTTAGCAGTACATTACCTTGAAGAAAAGCATGGAGTCATTTCCTTTACAAAGTGATTTTAGATCACTCATAGCAGAGTTCCACCAAGATGCCACTGACAAGGAGATTTGGCGAGTTACAGCTTCTGAAACATGAAATTTCGAGTCCGGAATTTTTTCTATTTCATATCCGAATCTACAACATCACAATGTTGAAATAAGCATTCCAACACCACTTCTACGCCACTTACATTATAAAAATTCAAATGATTTATATCATTAAGGCAGAGCGTTCGCATTTAAGAAATAAAGAAAACAGTTGAAGGGTAATGCCGCCACGAAGGCAAGCACACGTGTTTGTATATATACGGAAAAAGAGAAGGGAAGCACTAGTACATTTTCTTTGGTAGCTTGCTGTGGATGAAAAGGAAAACTGATGCTGCTAACAGAAGCTTGGAAACTATAGTAATGGCGGTGTACCCGGTTGCTACGAAATTGAAGTAAAAAGCAGCCAAGATCAACAATACAGTAAATGTTTCCTTTCTATTCCTCCACAATAATACATCAGCAACTGCAAGTGTCATCATTATCAGTTAGAGATACTGAAATGGATTACAATTCCCAAGTCAAATACAAATAATCTCACTAGA
Source organism: Primulina eburnea (assembly GCF_022965805.1). Classification (NCBI taxonomy): domain Eukaryota; kingdom Viridiplantae; phylum Streptophyta; class Magnoliopsida; order Lamiales; family Gesneriaceae; genus Primulina; species Primulina eburnea. Next base: position 33,302,857 of record NC_133106.1, on the reverse strand, counting down.
CCATTAGTTACATCACAGCTTTTCAGTTCCATGGGAAACAAAGAATGAAATCAAGCTGCAAAAAGGATGTGATTACTAGCAATAAAGAAGCAGACAATATCAATACAAACAAAAAAAGTGATATTCTGTGAAAAGATTCATTTTCTCTTCTAATTGCACCCAAGCCAGGGTATCATAAATTGTCTAACTCCATCCCTGCCACTGTTCAAGAGCACTTACCCAGTGAAGGTTTTTGCCACTAGCCCACTATATCCAAAAATTACCACCGCTTTGGAATTAGCTAGTTAACTACATTTAAAAATAATAATCTAAAACATGGTTCAAGATATCCTTGTTCAAAGATGCATATCAATGCAAACACAGTCTGCGGTTCAGCAATGACATCGATAGATAGGTTTTTCCATCATAAAAGTTAAATTTCATATGCATTCAAATCAAAATCCCAATAAAAGAAAAATCTCCCCGCAGAAAACAAAACATCAGTACCTTTTCCACTGCCGAGAAGCAATTCAGCTTTAGATGGCCCAATCCTTTTAGGTCGAGCATCAGCCCTCAAGTGTGGGTATGATTCGATAGTTCTTCTCAGGCCCTCCTGTATATAACAGCATCCAACTAATCAAAATGCACATATTTGCGGAATATAATACTAAATAGATGATATCACACTCCACGAGTACCGCACAGGTAAAATTGGAATTGTGCAGTTGATAAAGAGATAAAAAAATTTGTAACACAAAAGGAATTCGGTCTCATCTTAATCATGTTCATTTGTTCACAAACTAGAGTGTTTGCCTTGTTCATCTTAGGAATGCATTGAAAATTTTGACATTTAAATCAATATTGAGCATTGAATGAAGTGACTTAATAGAACTAGAAAAGTTATTATTGTTCCATAGGCTTAATAATATTGCTGCATACACATGCACGCAGCATCAATCAAGCCCTATAAAGTCGATAGAACCAAACTGTATCAGATAGAAAACAATAGCATGAGATGGTAGAGCTCCAGCTTGCAACCAACTTAAACAACTGTGTTTCCCAATGATGAAAAAGAGAGAGTTTACTCTTCGCAGACCTGGAGTGTGACAATGGGATTATATCCAAGACGATCATTTGCCTTGGAACAATCAAAAGTTCTGCTCCGAGACAGAAGTCTAATTCTTGAAGGTGTCAATTGTGGTACCTTCATTCCATAGGGGGCTAGAAGTTTATAAATCAACTCCACCAAGTTTGCAATTGGCATCATAACAGCAGCTGGAATCTTAATTTTTGGCCTGCATACTACACAAGATCAGAAATAAAGATAACTTAAACTGTTAATTATATATACGAAACAAAAACAATCCCTCAAAAAAAAAAGATTTTGGCCATGCAAAAAGGGAAGCTGTTGGATTTCTTACTATCATAGCATTTGTCTAAGCAGCAGTCATATATGAAGTATGAACGGTAGAAAAATATCATTAAATACATCATTCAAAAGCCAAGGTAAAAAAAAAGCAACTCGGACAACAGAATGAAAAACTTTGCCCTAAGATCTGATATCAAGCAAAAACAGTCATTTCAACTTTTCTTCTAGACGTGATTAAATATACCAATCAGCCAAAGATTAGTATTCCAAACTCACTGCTAGGCACCAATGAATGTTGGGAGCTGGGGAATTGTCCTAAAACGAAAAAGATGCACATGCTTCAGAACAAAAGAATACCTTTCATAACCAAGACCTTCGAGAAGGAGAGACATAAACTCCCAAAACTTAATCGATTCCATATTGGTAATGAAATATGCCTGCAAGAATGATTTGCCATTGAAACATCTCAATGCGACCTCGAGAACAAATGAGGCTTAATATTTCTACTTCATATTAAAGAAAAAATATCAGTCTATCAAAATAGAACGAAATGCTAAGATAAAACAATCAAGAAGACCTTTCTGCAAAAATGTACCTGTCCGGCAGCTTTTTCTGATACTGGCTGTTCAGATGCCAAAGCTCGTTCAGCACAAATGTGAGCGTGCGCCACATTCTCGACATAAGTAAAATCATACATATTGTTCCCATCTCCAATGATAAACTGGTCATTCCACAACAGAACGTCCGAGAAAAGTGCTTGAATTGTTCAGTATACGAGACAAAATATAATCCATATCAAAATAAAAACAAATAAAACAAAGGAGGAAGGATGACTTCATGGATCACTCCCAAAATTATGTAATCCAATCAAACACACAACACAGTGTTGACTGTTCAAATAAACGGTTAATCTTACTCTTTCGTAAATAATAACTTGACGAATTAATGATATCCAGATTGATAAAACCAGATATTTCGAGTAATTACCTTTGATTTCCCAGCCCTTGCAGCATCAACTAAAGATGGAACGAGCAATTTATCACCAGGGCCAAAAATGCTGCTAGGTCTGATGCAGCATGTTAGAAGTCCATTCGATCCATTTGACTTGATAACCAGGGCCTCTCCTTCAGCTTTGGTGCTGGAGTACGAATCATTGTGCTAAAAATTGACCATATGAATTCTAGTTATTTATATTAAAAAGAATAGCTGAAAGCAATGCTTTATGAAAAGCACGGGTGGGGATTCGCGATGGAACATTCACACTAATAGGTCAAGAAATATTAAACATCAAGGTTCTTAGAATTGAACTGACAAGTGATAACCAGTATAAAATTAAAAACTTAAAAAAAGAGTAACAATGTTCTTACTTCTTACTGCGTCAGATAATCAATCACTATGCTGCATTGAACCAACAAAAATATCAATATTCTCTTCAATACCTTAGCAGGATAGGGTATTGATTCATTTCCATTTATAATTCCATTGACTCCATCAAAGACAACACTTGGTGAGCTTGTATATACAAGCCGTTTTACTTTCAGCTCGATACATGCATCAATAATGTTCTTGGTTCCTACATACCATAGATCTATTAGTATAAAGGGAGAGTAAATTGGTTGGTGAGATAGAATGTAATCCAGAAAAATTACATGTATCTTTCTAAGATTAAGGAAACAACTAACCTTGTACATTAACTGAGTGATGGAGTTCATGGTTGTTGATAGAAGAATCGGGAGCAGCCATGTGAAAGACAACCTCGGATCCTTGGCAAGCTGCAATGGCAATAAAATTTAAGAAATGGTCAAACACTTCCAGAAATCTGTACTGAAGTTCAATTAACAAAAAAAAAAACAAGTATATTCTGAAATGCCAAGTTTAAATTTTTAAGTAGACCAGATCCTGGGATTTTAATACATCAATTCAGGACTGAAACTTCGGCTCTCTTCCGTTTCTGCAAAGTATCCCATTATTTTCCTTTTTTACAAATTTGTCTTTGCCCTTTGGGCTATTTTTTTAACTTCTTTCTTTCCATTTTTTTCTCCGAACACACATCATTTCATACATTAAATTATTCATCAATAAACACAAAATAATGTTTATCATAAACAAAGACATTTCAGAATTTCTTTTTTCAATCAACTGATATCCCTAAAAAATCTTGGGATGAAAGAAGTAAGAGGCCACCTATGCAACTGTTACAATTACACTTTTTGCAGTGCAAATTTTAAAATATTTTTACGAATTCACTTCTACCTACAAAATTTATGATAAGGCCTTATAGCCAAAAATCCATTATTGCCATCAAGAAAATTTAGAAAAGAAATAAAGCTCACCATTAGTTATAAAAGTTCGTTTGCTAATGACACATTCCAGAGGCTAGATGCACAAATTGGCAATGAATAGATGAACACAAATCATATTGGACAGCATGATTACAAACTCTTACAAAGTTATTATTCTTTCTTATTTTTAACTGTCTAATGAACAATACCAGACTCTCGGTAAGAACATTTTGATTCATGATCTCAACACTGTCAGATAAGCCACACCAATTTTGTGTAACGGTCTTCAAAATGCTAACGAACATAGTGGACTCACAAGCAAAAGATGTGAAAAAATTACTTTCTTTCGCAAAACGGATATCGTAAACAAGTTAGCATTTGACCATAAAAAAGAAGCAAGGAGTTCAAATTTAGCTCCATCAATCGGTAAAAGCTAACTTGAGCTAAAAAGGACTTGACTCATCAAATCAAACTTAGACATCACTTACCTTAAAAAGTGCTAGACTAAAGCTCATTCCATATCGGTTTTTAAAACAGTCAAACCAAAGAATGAATCCAAAACACAATTGAAGTATGAATAAATTAAAAAAAGCTAACCGAGCTTGAACGACGTAACTCTTAATTTGGTTTGTTTACACGTTTAACTTCTTGCTTCGGCAGTATACATCCACTGAATGCGAGAATAAGTAACTTCTTTTTTCATACAAATTAACCATCAATTATGAAAATATAATGTTGGAAAGAGGACCTTTGAACACTTGCGATTTGTCACGGAGATCTGCGGCCACGTAGACGGCGCGGCCAGATTTCAAGGCTTCTCCAAGAACACCATTCTCCTCGTCGGAATCCAGCTTGATGGTGGGCCCTAAATCAGCAATACGCACCGAGAACATGTTGTATTTGATTAGCATCACCACCAGATGCCTCGCCGCAAACCCTCTCCCGCCGGTCACCACGCACCACCTCTCCTCCCCACCACCCATCGGGTCGAACTCAATCCCTATTGATTCCCTATCCATCGATAAATGCAGTAATGTAACCCAGAAAATTGAGTGAAACTGACAAAACTTCAGCTTGGATCTTGCAATCGCAAGTAACAGTGGGTGGATCTCTTCTCATCGGTGATGATAGCGCATGAAAACTCAAAATTATATTTTCAGAATTTATGGAAATGTATGATATATTATATTATTAAATTATTAATATTTTATGATAGTTTAGAAAATTTAAATGGCTTGGTTTAATTTTTTTTAATTAAAATCAAACTAATCCATTTTTTATATCCTCTTTTTCCGAATTTACAATAAGTATTTTAATTTAATGTATATTAAAAATAAGAATAGGATTTTGTGAGACGGTCTCACGAATTTTTATCTTGAGACGGGTCAATCATACTGATATTTAAAATAAAAATTAATATTCTTAGCATAAAAAATAATATTTTTCATGCATGACCCAAATAAGATATATGTCTCACAAAATATGATCTGTGAGACCGTCTCACACAAATTTTTACCTAAAAATAATTTCTTTTAAAAATTATTAAACAAAGTTTTTCATTTAAAGAGAGATTGTTATTCCTTGGGGATGTGTATAGGTTGGGAAACGAATCGAAATGAACCAAATCTAAAATGAAAAAAAAAAATCATATGGCTCGAGATTGATTCAAAGTAATCATATTTAAACTTGAATTTCATTCGAATCTCGAATAGTTCAAAACTTTGGCTCGAATTTAATTCAAATTAAAGTGTGATTTCAAGTTTGGTTCCAAATATTCAACTATATTCACGAGATATTCAAACAATTACTTGAAAAGGTTGATATATATTTATTTAATATATAATTATATTACATCAATATAGTATTAAAGCTCGTGAGAGGTTCACAGATTATCCGATAAAATAATTTGAACTTATATTCGACTCGAAAATATTTTTTAGTGTGTTCAAGAATTTAATAAGCTCAAATAAAAATCAAATATATTTTTAGAAACTCAAAAAAATGGCAATCATTTTGATTTGTTTACACCATTAATTCAAGGCGGTCGAGCTTTTACCATGATCAACCGAGTTTTTTTTTAATAATAATAAAAATCTCAGTTTTTTTCCCAATTTAAAATATTGAATTACTTCTTTTAAATTAAGGTCAAATATATATTGATCAGAGTATGTTTTAAGAAAAAAAAAAAAAAAACTATTTTGATTAACCAATATGAGGTAGTTTACATTCACCTTCCCTAATTTTATATATATGCCGTTCATCTTCATTGACATGTTATAATTTTTATACTTATAAGAAAATAAATGAAAATTGTATAAAATATAATAAATGTGAATGCAAATCAATTTCGGTTTAATTAGATTGAGAAAAAATTAAAAAAAATTAAAAAAAATCTATAGTCAGTAGTCAATTATGGGAAACCCCTCTTAATTTGGTCGGTCCTATTGATATATATGTCAACTATATACTTTGTTATTTACTTTAGATGAAAGCATGTGATATCCAATATATCTACTTAAAAATAGACATATCAAATATTTAATTAACATTCGACTATTATGTAATAGGTTCTATTAAACCATTTGTGATGCATGGCCGATAACCAATACTTTATATGATACAAAATCCCAAATTTAATACGAGACATCGAGTTCGTGAATCAATTACAACATACTTTCAATCTTGAAAAAAACAATTTGCTCAATCGCATGAGTCATAAATGATCTTATGATACCACAATCCAATTTATTCTAAAGATCATAAAGGTCAATTAAATAAATATATATATGTATGTATGTATATATATCTTCTCACATATTACTTTTATGAGATTAATTTTTGACGCGACTCATTCATAAAAAAATATTACTTATTATGTTAATAATATTATTTTTCATTGTAAATATAAATCAAATCAAGTCATTTTACATATATAAATTTATGAGACAATCTTATAGGAAACATACTCTAAAGTATATTAAGTTGTTATTTCATGAAAATGAATTTATGTGGAAAACGGCGGTGTGTTTTGAGTTTCATTCATGGAAAATATGAATTTTCCCCTAATAATAATAATAATAAAAGAAAACTCAGTCTTCTCAGATTTTGGATTCATATGTCTAAGAGGAAATGAATTGTCAAATTATCTAATGCAGATGTGCAAGAGGCCAGAATGTCAAAATTTTAGTGCTTTTTGCGGGGAATGGTGCGAACACGTACGTTTGTGAGTGTCAAATAACGAATCCTTCAAATTTTATTTGTAATTTCTTTTAAGTATCAGGTTTTGTCTTTTCCCACCCAGTTTATCTGATTTTAGTGATAAATTTTAAAATTTATACTGTGATTTTTATCTTTTTAATGCTTACGTTCATCTATTTAATCATGTGCTTAATAATGATGTAAACGAACTGAGTCAGTTCACGAATTTTTCGATTCAGCTCGAAAAATATTTGATTCGTATTCGATCTTACCGAATTCGAGTATTCAAATTTTAGTCATGGCTCGATTCATTTCGTTCACACTTCGTACTATTTTATGTACATCCATGGCATAAAAGAAGAGTCTCATTCTCATTTGTGTCTTAAAGTCATATTACACAGATCGACGCACATGTGATCTAAAAGATTAAAAAAAGATCACTGTAGATTAACGTATATTTGATTACGTACACATATGTTATTACTTATTAGGCATGAAATACATATTAACATCTGTGTCGGAAAATGAATTATTGAAAAGTAAAACAGGGAATGAAATTAATACTTCTCATTTAAAAAAAAAAAACCAAAATAACATTACATTTAGTCAAATCGTGTAAGTTTTATTTGGTTTTTTTAGCTGGTAATTGATTTTCTAATAAATCGTACAAATTTTATTTGGTAATTGATTTTAGAATAGTATATAATATCATAAAATAATATAATATTTTCTGGGAGAGGTAAAATGTGAAATTAAAATTAATGTTTATATCGAAAGAAAAAAAAAAGAGAGTTTCTGAAAGCACATTGTTTATATGAATTATACACAATATATTAACATTTGAACTGGAAAAATATATGAAATGTTTATTTTTTTCTTAAAAAAAATTCCAACTCGAGTTACAACCCATATAATGTAGTAGTGAAAATTACCAAAACGGTTCTCTTAGGTAATCTATTATCGGATTTGATATGCTAAGAATCTAAGTCATCAAAATCGAATATTGATTTTGTAGTTTTTCTTCTGTTGGTTTTATTTCGTCGTAACATTGATATGTCATCAGATATGTCAACATTTTTCGATGTCATGTCCAGTCTTGAACCGGAGACCTATCTCATTTTAGGAACAAATGATATCACTAGGCCAAGTAACATGTGGCGATAGAACATATAATTTTGGTCAACTTACTTGTGTTGCTTGTTTGATAATAATACATATACCTACCATTTTGTACATATGAATGCATGGATTAACGTGGGCCGATTAAAAAACTTATAAGATAAGAATGTGACTTTACGAATTACAATATTCTTAAACACGATTAATTTTGTTAGACATGTATGTATTGAATTATTAAAATTAAAATTATAAAGTATTTATAATCAGACGGCTAGCTAATTTATATTATATGGATGGACGGTTTGACCCCCGACGCGTCGATGTAGATAGAACCAAGCCTAATTTATTTATATTTTGGGGGCATGTTCAAGTAACTAACGACTTTCAACGACAAAAACGTTACTCACCTTTTACCTTCAACCAATAAATAAATGATATTGGACTCCCGCATATTTTTTATATCCAAGTCAACGCATTATGCAAATGCGCTTTTTCCACGGCTAAAATAGGTTTGACTGACTGAATTAAAATCCCAAGCAAAAATACATCCTTTAAAAACGAGTTTTCGTCATCATCATTTTTATTATTTATTTTTCGTATCAATTACCGGATAATATACATATACATACACAATATATAAATTAAAATTTATTTAATGCCATGTACAAAAGTTCTGGATTTTAATTTAACCCAATAATTATTAATTTTTTTAGCTTATTATCCGATGGTATATATCTTTATAGTATATATTTTACGTCGTCAAATGGTCAAAATCATGTTTCAAATTAATTTTGTGATTTTCATTAAATATGCGTCACAAAATACTTTGCATTAATATTTTAATAAAAATATAGCATGGTTAAAAATAGCTTTTGTTTGTTTGAAGCGGCATTTACCCCAAATTATTACATTTTGATATTTTCCCAAATTACTCTAGCGTTCTAGCTTCAAATAAAATTGAACATATCTTTAAAAAAATGATTCAAATATTTTAGAAAATGGTAATATTAGGAAAATTGTGGGATTCAATATCGAATGTTTGATGAAGAATGGATCGATCACATGTACTCTGAGTCTATCACGCAGACGCTTCTTCGATATGCACTGAGTAAACCTTAGACATAACATAGTAGCTTGTAAACCATGTTAGGTAAACCGCACAAGGTTTGTCAGAGAAAGTGTTGATAGGAGGAATTGAACCATGACTATAGGTCAAACATTCAACAAATCCATCAACTCGGACACCCTCTCGAGGACATCCATAATCTCTGTGATGAATGGTATTTTGAACTTAGGAAAAATCGGATTCGATTTAAATTTTTTTTTGTACTTTGCGAACTTGTAGGTTTTTGGAGATGATTTTTAGCATGACAAAGGGGATGAGGGGCAGGAATGAGTGTAGACAGCTGAAACATTATTCTACAAATTGGGGAAGAAACTTAGTGAAATGGGCGTTTATGCTTTACACGAGAATAGGTATTTATAATAACAAAAAATGACCTTTAGCAGTCCCTTAATCAACTTTAGCTAGCTAATAACATCAGTTATTTCATGTTTTTTTACGAAATATGTACGTGGCTCAAATTTCAAAATTAATTAATTTTGACACGAGATTAAATTTTTTTTTATTACGTTACTATCGAATTATACTTCGATTTACGAGATTTGTATCTCATCTACTAGAATGTCTATTTTCTTTGTTATCGATTAACAAGCTTTTGAATGCACTAGAAATAAAAATGGAAAACCTTGTCATAAAATTTGTTTTATAATTTATTGAATTCATTACGAATAATTAATACAATCCCAAGCTTCTATATTGGACAATATATATTTCCGAAGACAGACATAAATTTACCTAAATTTCGGTAAGCAGCTTAATGTTCTCCTATACATCAGAACATTATAAATAATAAAGATCTTGGATTGAAAATAAACTTATTTATATTAAATATATTATTTCTAATTCTCCTCAAGGTATATAAAGTCTTCTAGTTTCTCAGTGTATCTTGCATGCATGCATGCAGCTCTGCAGTACTATTTATATATAAAAGTTTTATTACCAACTATTTCACTCTATTAATCTACTGTGAAATCATTTTTCAGTATGTGAGATTGCAAAAATTGCCTCAGAAATTCCAAAGAAAATTCGACGTAAAGTAGCCGTCATGTCCATGGCCATTATCTTCATCGTCGTCAACAACATCAGCTGCGAAATGCGGCGGCGCGTACACATCACAGTGCTCCTGAAAAAGCCCGAAATCAGAAACACTCTCCTGTTGATTCTTTCCTCCAGTGCCGTTTTCTACGGGATCCAAGAACGACCAATCAATGGAGTTAGAAGACCCGGACCGAAACTGGTCCTCTACACCACTCTCCACTGGCTGCGGTTCCAGTCGCTGTCTACTTGAGCTTCCCCCATAACTACTAGCGTACCGCTGTGCAACAGCCTGAATCTCCCCCGGGGTCAGCGACTGGGCGCCTGCGATATTCGGCGGGTCATCCGGGAAATTAAACTTGGCGTTGCGGCCGCGGAGGCAGAACTGGGCGGCGTCGAACGCCCGCGCCGCCTTCTCGGCCGTGTCGTAGGAGCCGAGCCATATGCGATCCCGGCTGTTCGGAAGCCGTATCTCGCAGACATATTTCCCCCATTTACGTCTTCTTACACCCGTGTACTTCAATTCTTGGTCCTGTGCGTCGAGATTCGACGAGTTCCCACTGTTGGCATCCATTTTTGTTGTAAATGTTGCGGCTGAGAGATTAAGTTGATTTAAATATATATATATATATATATAAGGGGGAGCACAGTCCAAGAATCCACGGGGGAAGGTAGAAAATGGAATTAAGATTGAACTAATGGATTTCACGGGTCAAAAAGGTTGTCCGAGGAGCGCGTTGAATTGTAAAGGACACAGTATAAATATAAATGATAGGGAAAAAAAACCTTTTTAAAAATAAATACATTGAGTGAGTTTGCACGTGAATGTATAATCCAATAATCCATTGATCGTGGCGACTGGAAATTACCCTTTATGCCGCCGGGAGGTAACCATTTTAATAATTTTAATTCTAAAATAATTTGACTAAATTATTAGGAAGTGTAAGTTATTTTTTTTTTTTAAATCACGATCACAATAATTTTTTTAATGACGGTATTGGAATTTGAAATCGCTACTCGATCTTTAATATGTAGTGGATAAATTATCGGTCTAATGCAGATGCAATATCCTGCAATCATGCTAGGCAAATTTTATGCGATCCGAAAAAGTGTTGATAGATGATCAAACTACTGACCATGATCAAAAACATTCACTTATTTCACCAATTCATATATACCTGATAACACTACAATAATTTTTGCATTAAAAAAATTAGATTCTCCAATTTTCAAATTATTAACTCCGAAGACAAATTAAATTTAATTAGTTACATGTTGGATAAATAAATTACTACTGCATCTTAGATGTTAATCGATAAACATGACCAATTGGCCTACTCACTATTTCTTATAAATATATTTTGATTCTCATTTAAATATAAACCAAATAAATTATAAAAAATATCGTACAAGCACGCAACGCGTGCATCGGTATACTAGTAATAAATTAATTGTGCAATACTGCATACGAGATCGTAAACAAATCCATACTCTCATATACTATATATGGACCAAATTCACTCGAGAATCGATGTCCGTCATATAAATCTATAACATATATACAACTAAAGCCAACTTATAAACCGAGAAAAATAATTTCCTTATATTTATTAATATTATTGGATAAAGAGAATGTTCGAGTTCGATAATTTTGAAACTCGATCTTAAGATAATACTCTAAGCTGGTATTTAATGAATCATACATCCCGACCCCACATATTTTTGGTGGTGATCAGGTTCGAATTCGTGCAATAATATCGAGTTTGATTGCGTGGGAACTCGTGCATTCTGACTCGGGTCGCCGTGATAGAAGTTTCCTCAATGGCTCGAGCCTCTTCCAAGCAATCTAGTCACTTCATTTCCAGCATCTGCGCCATTTTTGCATGTGAGGCGAGGCATACACCAATAGTTCATATCCAAACATATACCTTAAAAAAAATGTCCATATCCGAAATCTAGAATTAAAAAAATAAGTTTCTTATATTTTTTATTTTTCTCTTTTTGGTATGACATATATATTATATATATATGTTTGATATATAATCACGTGATAATAGTCGATTTGAAGATGGCGGCCATTTTTTTTAACTCGATCGAAGTTGATATAGTTTTTAAATATATGTTTTCCTGATTTAGATGTGATGTTGAACGGGACTTATTAATTTACTAGTTTAAAAAGATGTCCCTAATTAATTTTTATTGCGGCATGTATTAACGGATCGTGTCACACGTGGTACGTGTGTTTCGAAGAAAAGATTGATAATGAAGTAGTTTTTTTTAATGAAAGTTATTAATTGTTGAAATTGAAATGATAGGTGATCATAAAATAATATATAAAAAAAATATGCTATATATAAAGAGATAGTTACATGGTGTTTAAAAAATTATAAAAAAAGTTCCACCATCATAAATCTATAAGAAAGTTAGCTAGTAAAAAAATTTAACTTTAATAAATAGCATATACTAATTTACTACTTAAAATGATGCCTGGAATTAATTTTATTCCGGCTAGTATATAATATATATTAACGGATCGTGACACACACGATACATCTGTTTTATAGAAAACATAGAGAACGGATTTTTTTTTAAATTAACGTTATAAATAGTTGAAATTGAAATGATACGAAAGAAAATAAAACATAAAAAAAATGTTATTTATAATTAGATAGTTATAGGTGTTTTGGGAATTGTAAAAAAGTTAGCTAATAAAAAGAGTTTAATTTTAATTCATCGAAAAATGGCGATGTGCCTGATACCATGTAAGTAAATGAACCAAAATGGTCGAAAATAAAATTTAGTATGTCGAGACCAAAGTTTGAAACGTTGATGAACTAAAACCTAAAATTGGGCAAGTTAATTGACGAAAAAAATATATTTTCCAAACGGCAATCCATTAACACGATAAGAGGAGCAGCTTGATTTATCTTTGAAAGGGTTGAATCTTTATCTACATATTTTAATTACAATAACTGTGTCGTTGAAGTACCATTCATAAGCAGCATACATGTAATCTCGTAAGTCGTGGACCATGTAATAAGGGAACTTGGGCTGGGCCAGTCCCGTAACAATTATAAATTTGAAAAAGAAAAAGGTTATTTTTGTTTTTATCAATCTCCAAAACAATTATCCAACACCTGTTTGCAAAATCTTTATATTTAAATTCTACCATGATTTTTTTAATCATAAATTAAAATCAAATGTAGCTCCCAACAACCATTTCCATAACTTTTTGGTTCCAATTTCAAAATAAGAACAAAAATCGATAAAGAAAGTTTAAACTAAATGCAGTCATAACATTATACCACAAATTTCTCTTAAACTTTACTAGAGAAAATTGCAAATCTGGCAATTTATATTTATTTCTTTACGATTTTAATTATATATACTGTTAAATTTAAATTTTAATCAACTATCTTTGTTTTGTTAATTATTTTTTTTTAAAAAAAATAAGTCATCTATCCACATGCCTCCGATGTGGTGCTAGGTTGTGGAGCTCACTTGTCGAATTTCACATAAATATTTCCATGCAAAAAAGAACTAAAATTGCAAAACAAATTGTTAAAATACAAAAAAAAAAAAAAAATGAAAGATTTAAGATCAGGGGCGGAGCTAGAATTTTGATTCAGTGTAGGCTACGGTATATTATAGTTAATAAAACAAAAAAAAAAAATTAATCATAAAGCATCACAAAATAACTACATTATAATTGTTCTTTTCGAGTCTTCATATTTTGAAACCTTTGTACAATAGATTCATTATCAACGATCAGAAATATATTTTTCTCTACATAGACAATGAGACTATCATTCATCCAATCATCACTCATTTTTCTAGACTTTGTTTAATAAATTTGTTGTATGTTGATCACCTTTTATTAGAGTTCAAACTTTTCTTTCAATATTTAATAAAATGCTGATGGCTGGCTATTTTTTTTGTCTAAATAAAGTGTGATAATATTAATGAAGTTTATGGTGTAAACATGCAATCAGGGTTTCTGAGTTTCCTTGTGCTGCTTGGACTTCTTGGCCTCATACTACACTATTCCACCTTAAATTGCAATGATCCACGGGTGGCTGGCTGTCAGAACTGTTGTTATGGCTGGGGCATGTTGGATTTTTTCCCGGTATCGTTGGAATCTTGGATTGGTCTGCTTTTTTTTTTTAGCCCAGTGTGGGAAGAAGCTCCGCCCATGTTTAAGATTAAAATTCAGTATAATAAAATAGATGATAAAATTTACAAAACTCAAATATAAAAGAGGAAAATTCAATTTTTCTCATTTTAATATTTCAAATATAATAGATAACATATAAAAATGATACAAAGGCATGTAGAGTCGCCAAAAGAGATTAGCATGTTGGGTAAGCTCGCCCCACCGTCTGGGTCGGGTTCGAAAATTTTCAATTCTCCCAAATGACATGTCGACCCACCTCACTTCCCCCGTTTCAACTGCTGTTAAGATTTGAGGTATGTCCGTTATCGGGTCGGAGGAGTGTGTTTTAGGACAAAATATTTCGATATTAGAATAATATTTCATGCATAATCACTAGAGTTGTCAAAATGAGTCAGCTCCGTCGGATTGGTGATCAGACCGCCAAATGGTGGATTGTGGCATATTACGACCTAACTTGCTTAACTCGTCCAATATAACTAAAAATCGACGGATCGGTTACTTATATCCCGCCAAATAACAAGTTGTGGTAGATTGCGGCACGGTCTGTCCACTGAAACGTTTTGACCACTCTGATAATAACATTGCCATGCACTAATTTAATATTCCATCCTTCAATAATAAATATATACTAATTTAATATAGAAAAAAATAGTATTTTCTATTAAAGAGATCAAAGAAAATAAAAGTAAAATGGAGTGTATATATTTAACATTTTTGAAGTAGCGATAATTTGTTGTTTTTAATTCACATGCATGCATTCTTGTCAAACAAAAAATAATAGTATATTAATTAATTAACATGTGGAAGAGTTAGTTAAACTTACTTTCAATTTAATTATCCTAGCTAACCCACATGTTCGGCACACATTTAAGAAATATCAAAGGACTGCAAAAAAGTCCAAAAACAATTAAAATGAATTAAATATGGTTAACGTCTAAACCCCCAAAACCTAAACTCGCAAGACAAAAATTTGTGTGAGATGGTCTCACGGGTCGTATTTGTGAGACGGATATCTTATTTGGGTCACCCATGAAAAAGTACTACTTTTTATGCTAAGAGTATTACTTTTTATTATGAATATGGGTAGGGTTGACTCGTCTCACAGATTATGATCCGTGAGACGTCTCACATAAGACACACGCAACTCGCAAAACCTCGTTTGTTAGTTCCTTTAGTAAGAAACGAGGGCGAGTGCAGGCATATACCTAGTAATCATTCACACACAATTTTTGTAGCATAATACATGAATATTATCGTTTTTTAATTAAAAATAGAAGAATGAATAAGATTAAAGTTTATAGTATTAGCAAATTAGAAAAAAAAATTAAAGAAGAAGAACGAGAATAAAAGAATTTTAATTTGGATGCATTAACTTTTAATTTTTTATTAATTTGATCCAATTTTTAACATAGCGCTGGACACATCAACGCTTTCTAAAGCCACCACAATCAAATTTCGATATCAACTTAACATTGCTTCGAATTAATATTAAAAGGAAAAAAAAAATTCAGTCACTACAAAAAATCAAACTTTGAATACTTGCTGGAACCAAAACCCTTAACGAAACTGTCGATTGTGTATATTCAAATTTGTCTCGAACCACTTTTCATAAATGCAAGATTTTATGGCTTCATGTTCATTGCTAACTATTCTTTAAAAAAAAAAACAAAAACAAAAACAAAAAAAAGAAAAACTTCATCGCCAACCTAGTTGCAAATGGAATCCCACCTCCTCGTAGAGGTGTCGATTCGGGTAAGTTGGGTCGTGTTGAGCAATAGTACTATTTAAAATTTGTTCAATCCGAACTCGAGCCAACCCGAAAACTCTCAACCCGGACTCGAATCCGAATGAACTCGATTTTGAATTTTTTTTAAAAAAATTAAATAAAATTCAAATAATAATAATAATAATATTTTAATATAAACACATAATAACAAAATCTCCCTCGTATATATGAATTAAATTTGAAAGTCTAATTGTAGATAAAATATACTTTCTAAATCAAATAAACAATTATTTAAAAAATAAATTAAAAAAATGTTCAAAATAAATATTAAATTAAGAAAATTTATAATATAAATATACAATAAATATTTTTTCAGACATACAATATATAAAAATGTAGGCAATATTTATTAATTATATTTTTTTAAAAAAATTAAAATTTTTGAATCAACCCGAGTCTACTCAATCCGATCATTTTTATTCGGGTAAGCTATAAGATTAAGATCCCACCCAATTTTACCCGAATCCAAAAATCTGAAACTTAAACTTAATTTTTTTCGAGTGGAACCTACAGAACTTGTGAGGTCTGATTTTGACACCACTGCCTCCTACCCTACCATAGCTCACCCCCTCACTCTATGTCCTAATTTCTGAATAAATAATCCACATTTTTCTCCGCAACTACTACTGCATTCTTCCAGCAGTACTACTACTGATCAACAAATATATATAAATTATCAAGAATTATATTTCTTGGCATGGCTGCGGAGCAACGCCTCCTGTCGACGGAGATAGTCGGCCGGGATGATGCGGCTTTTTCGGTGAGGGTGAGGCGGAGGCTGCCGGATTTCGTGAAATCGGTGAACTTGAAGTATGTCAAGCTAGGGTATCATTACTTGATCAAACATGGACTTTACCTGGCAACGATTCCGGCGTTGCTGCTGGTTTTCGGGGTGGAGGTAGGGAGTTTGAACAGCGGGGAGACGTGGCAGAAGATATGGGAAAACATGGCGGGACACGATCTCGCCGCGGTGATTGGTTTTTTGGCCGTTTTGGTGTTCACTCTTTCAGTTTACCTCCTCTCCCGCACTCGTTCAATTTACCTTCTTGATTTTGCATGTTACAAACCTCACGACGATTTGAAGGTACGATTTTCTTGTATATATATAATATTGGTGATGGATGATTTTAGTTAATCCAGATCGCTCGAATTTGATATCGATCCTCTTACTTTGAGTTTGACGTAAATGAAATTATGATACAAAAAAAAAAAAAAAGAATTATAGCTAAAACTATTGCTTTCGATATGTTAATAAATGCATTTGGATCGTGTTCTGATGTATAAAATTAATGAAACATTGTCCAATTTGTTTGGAAAGTTTAAGTTTTTCTCATTCGTGGATTTGAATTCAATTCAATATTTTTTTCCAATATATTTCGGCGAATGGTTTTTAGACGTACAAGGTTATATGTATTATTCGAATTTGGAAGATGAAAAATGGATATATATATATATAGGTTTCGAAAGAACAACTCATCGAGCTGTCACGAAAATCCGGCAAGTTCGACGAAGCAAGCATCGAATTCCAGAAGCGAATCCTCCAATCCTCCGGCATCGGGGATGAATCCTACATCCCCAAATCAATCGGCGCGTCGGAAAGCATCGCCACGATAAAAGAAGGCCGTGCAGAAGCCTCAACCGTGATCTTTGGCGCGCTCGACGAACTCTTCGAGAAAACTCGCGTCCGGCCCAGGGAAGTAGGGATCCTCGTGGTGAACTGCAGCCTCTTCAATCCGACGCCGTCTCTTTCTGCCATGGTAATCAACCATTACAAGATGATGAAAAACATCTTGAACTTCAATTTGGGAGGCATGGGGTGCAGCGCGGGAATCATCGGCCTTGACTTGGCTCGCGATATGCTGCAAGCAAATCCTCGTAAATACGCTGTGGTGGTGAGTACTGAGATGGTGGGCTATAATTGGTATCCTGGGAAAGAAAGGCCCATGCTTGTCTCGAACTGTTTTTTTCGGACGGGCTGCTCCGCCGTGCTGCTGTCCAATCGCCGCCGTGATTACCACCGTGCAAAGTATAGGCTTGAGCATATTGTGAGAACGCACAAGGGCGCTGATGATCGCAGCTTTCGGTATGCTCATGAGATTCCTTTCTTTTTTTTTCCACTGTTTTATAATTGCATTACAAAATATATTTTTTATGGCAAGTGTTTTAAATATATTATCAGCGGAATTTAAGGACCGTAGCTGAGATTGAGATTGTAAATGTGATCCAATTAAATAATAGGTCCCAATTCCTGCTACCAAATACACCCTCGGACCTTCTTGCATTGCTTAACCTATTACTTGTGTACTAAAACTCCTGCTCTCTTTTGGGTAGTTTGATGCAATAGTACTAAATAGATATGGATGACTAAAAATAGTTTGCACAGTTGCAGATCATCTAAATTGATCGATGATCCTTTTCTTTACATTCTTGGAATTCCTACAAACCGTTGTCCTGGATGATTTTTCTTCCTAACGTGATCTTGTTTCATCAGGTGCATCTATCAAAAAGAAGACAGCCAAAACTTCAAGGGCATAAAAATAAGCAGAGATTTGGTGGAAATTGGCGGCGACGCACTCAAGACCAACATCACCACATTAGGCCCCCTTGTCCTCCCATTCTCAGAGCAGTTCTTCTTTTTCTCAACTCTAATTTCGAAGCTACTCTTCAGCAATGGCAATGACTCTCGGCACCAGAAGCCATACATCCCAGACTACAAGCTTGCATTCGAGCACTTTTGCATGCAAGCTACCAGCAAAACCGTGCTCGATGAGCTGCAGAGGAACCTGGAACTCAGTGACAAGAATCTTGAGGCATCCCGTGCTGCCTTGCACAGGTTTGGAAACACTTCGAGTAGTAGTATTTGGTACGAATTGGCATATTTAGAAGCAAAGGAGAGAGTCCAAAGGGGCGATCGTATCTGGCAACTGTCGTTTGGTTCCGGTTTTAAATGCAACAGTGCGGTGTGGAAATCACTGCGCAAGATCAGGAAGCCATCAAGAAACCCATGGCTTGATTGTGTCGACAGGTATCCTCAACGGGGATATTAGGCATGATTTTGAAGTGGGGTTTCTTGAAAAAGTATAGTGTTAGTAGCATTTTGACCGAATAGATTTGAAAAATCAACGTCTTTGATTGACTTTGTGAATCTACTATAATGTCTACTTTGAATGTCTTAAGTATTACAGGATATTATATATGAACTACACCAGAATTACTATTATCGTTGGACGCATTATAGCTAGTGATGACAAGAGATTCTGAAACATTTGTGTCTAACTTGGTTCAAGGATATGTTAAATATGATTTCTGATGTTTTTTCATCATGCTGATTTTCTATTTGAAAATTCATGAACTAACCTCCACTAGAAAAAGTGCAGGTTCTCGACCTTCTGTATCGCGTTGAAGGCCTAATTTTCTGGCATGGAGAGGTATTGTCTTCAAAATACTTAAATATGTTTCCAGAACATGTGTGCGCATGCAAATCGAAGGAAAATTCCTCAGGTTTAAATAAATATCAAATAAATGCTTAAGGCTAACGGATAACGTGTCATTTTTCAACAAGAATCGTCGAAAGAGGTAGAAAATAATATCCTCATCGCCTGATATTTTAATCATCTGGTTTCCAGTTCATTACACAATCAAGCAAGTTTTATTTTAGTTGAAAGAATATTCAACACAAAAGAAGGGAGAAAAGAAAATCAAGTCGGGCCATATATAATTTTCCGGAGATTGATAATCATGGAAAAAGAGAGAAATTTTTTTCATCAGGCAAACCACTCCCCATCCATTCCATCAATTTCTTCTATCTCCATGCTGCATTTTTCATGGGAATTAATATGGTTAGTAGTTGCCACTAGTTGGCATTGAAAACACAGAAAAGGAAGCATCCAAATATGATAAGATATGATGAGTTAATTCAATTATTGGGATACAATTATATGCTTACATTAAAAGTTGCTGCCACAAAAACAAACGAATTATTCAATAATTTGATAGTGATATTCATATATTTTAAAAATTGAATCTTTTAATTTAATGTAAATTAGTGATATAAGTACATTGTGAAGCCAATTCTTACCAAGGCAAAGCAGGATCACGCAAGTATTCCTCATCCAGACGTTGCAAGCAGCTCTCATTTGCGTTCAGCCATGGCGGAACTTCCATGACTTCATCGAACGGAGATGCAACAGAATCTTCGTCCTTCTGATCCTCGTCCCCGATTTCCATGTTCCTCGAGAACTTGAACCACCATGAAGAATTCACCAAATTCACGCTGTCATTCCACTCCGTCTGATGCTGCTCCACGGTGGATCTTCTATCATCATCATTCATTACCTGATGCAAGTCTGAATCCCGACTTTCCACCACCGTAGAAGGCGGCAATACCATACATGGAGTTTCGTCGGGTGCAGGGGAAGAAGTAGTAGAAGAAGAAGGGTACGTTGATGAAGAGTTGGCGCTACAATGGAAAGGGATGTCAATATTGTTGAAATCTTGAAGATTCAGATTCAGGCCTAACGTTCGGCTAGGAAGTACAAAATCCAAATTTTCTTGCACAGTTGGTAAAAAGGGCCAAGAAATGTAAGAAGAACAAAAGCCTGTAGGATAGGAGAAATCGGGAACAGAATTGTTGGAAAGATTGGAATTCAAAGAGTTTGAATCATAAATTCTGGAATTCCAGCTCCTGGATTCCAATGTCTGCTGTTTTTCACCTGCCTGTTTCATATTAGCCCTATGAAACTTAAGAGCAGCAACGATTTCTTTCCGGGCTTCTGCCATATTCAGAAGCCTTTCTTTATAAGGCCTGCTGGCGTGATTCCTCCTCCTCACTTGCTTTTTAACAGGATGATTCGATTTCTCCTGTCTAATTCCATCGCAAACATTTTTCTCTATATCTCGATGCTCATTGGGATTTGATGAATCTTTGGATCTTGAAGAGGTTAATTGCTTAACAAAGGCTCGAATGTAGGCATTTGATAAGTGAGATTCTTCGAATCCTTTCATATTTTCAAGCTTTGAAGTCTGTGGTTGTTTGGCCTTCATCTCCCAGTTGCACTTAATTTTCCCTTTCAGCCGGTTTGATGAAATTGGAAGGGGATGGTCGCATGTTTTTCACTTCATGCCTTTTTTCTATTTGTAGGCAAAAGTACAGAAATTCGGACAATTCAGGCGGCCAGGATGAGGTACTCGTGGCTATTATTAGGATTTTTAAATTATTATATATTTTTTGGAATTTTTTCCCCACAAATTATTAAAATATATTCCATTATTATTGCAATTGAATTGACAAGACTTAAATTTTCTAATATAACCGTTTAAATAGATAGCTAGGTTGGAAATAATATTTGTATATATAATTAGACATAAATTTTGGTTTTTTGCTTTAATATAGGAAAGACAATAATTTATTGAGTAGTTCTATAGTGAAACAGTCTCAAAATTTTTTATCGTTGAATCAGGTCAACCCTACCAATATTCACAATAAAAAAATAATATCTTAGCATAAAAAGTAATATTTTTTTATGGATGACCCAAATAAGAGACATATCTCACAAAATACGACATCTGACAAGTTTGTATCTAATTTATTTATGGTTTTTATACAGTAACAATATGATATATGGTTCAATTTTGTACTTTAAATTACAACCAAAAGAAATGTCATCTTCCATTAATTTTGGTGAAGATCCATGCATGCATGAACACCAAATAAGTTGATTTAATTCTCATCAATATATATATATATATATATATATATTAACAAAATTGAATAAAAAAACTGACTCAAGATTCTCAATTATTCTTGTCACCTCATAATCTCGTTCTTGTTTATAATATAAAATAATATAATGTATAATATGGATTGATTTTTGAACATTTAAATATAAATTTTATTTTGTAAAATGGACACGATCTGAAAAAAGACATAAATGCTCCATACCTTGCTCTCTTCGATTCTGTTTTGATTTGATCATTATATTTCGCTGCTCCATTTTCCCAAACAGCTTTTGCTTTCTGCCAACGTTACTACAGTTGTCGAGTCCAATTTGTGTTTCTGTCTCTGATGGATTTTTATTTTTAATGATAATTGGCTGTTTATGGGCCTTCCTTTAATAATACTAATATCAATTCGAACTCGACGATGCTTTGCTCGAACCAATCCATCGAAATTGCAACAAAAGAAGATGGGTGGCTTAAAAATTGGAAGAACAAAATCAGATTAATAGAAAAAGACGAAGAAACAAGTGAAGAAAGTGACCCGACTGCGTCTCTCTCCTGTTTGGGTTTTTGCTTGGAATCCCACCGCCATTGAGCTCCACGAATCCAATTCTTGCACAATTTCCCCCCCCCCCAATAAATTTGCCCATCGTCCAGTCAATTCAACTGTGGATCACTGTACACTCCTCCCATTCACACACCCTTCGAATTGGGTGCTAATCGTGGATGACATTAAGACAAAAAAAAAAAGGAAAAAAGCAAAGGGACTCAATGGCTGTAGGTGGCAGAGAATCCACGTGGGGCAGGTGACAGGCCGCCAATAGAAAATGGGCTGGCCCAAATGGTAACAAAAATTAATCAAGACCAGATTCAATTACATGGCCTTGTTTTATTATTCAGACAGGCCCCAAAGTTAAAATTTTAATATTCTTTTGAGATCGAAGAATCCGTCTCATAACAAAATCCAAATAAGTCGCACAAAACAAGGTAAGAGAGATTAAAGAATCAGGAATCCACTCAACATGATATTCACATTTTGGACAATTTTTTTTAATGGTTGATCCAAACCAAATTGAGAGAAGTTTGGATAAATAGACTCCAAACTCTCTCATACATACGATGGTCTATAATTAATTTGATTATACAAGTTCGTATCAGTATAAAATTGACAAAACAAATAATTGAATTTGTAAGAATAAAATTCAATATTGTAAAAGTGAATATTGAAATTAATTTGTAGTAAATAAAGGGTATTTAAGTAAAAAAAAAACTCAAAAAATAGAATTGATTGGTTGAATTTTATTTGAAGTAATTTGAAAGATCGTAGATGAATTTATTGATGTCATCTTCCAGAAAAAAAGGGAATTAGTAGTAACCCGTGTTGAATTTATTGTGTTGAATATAAATTTATTGACCTACTTTGATTCACTAGCACGCTTTCCTTGATCAACGCGTGGGCATTGAATTGTGTCATACTGACTTCTTGTTCCAAACAAGACTCCGATATTTTGATTATATATTTAATAAATAATTAGATTACAAATATTGCGAATTAACTAATGAGTAATAAATACTACATGTACAATCAAATTTGTACAATATTTATTACAACCTAAAAAAGTTCAATACGAAAATTCTATTTATCAAAATCTCATGATAAATTCAATATAGAATCTCATGAGCTAATAACAAAATCTCAACATATAATTGTTGTTTTTTCTAATGATGTTTTCCTCGAAAAAACAAACGGTTAACATTAAAATTTAGACATAACCCAATCTCAAAAACTAACTCAAAAAAATGATTATTTAAGTCTATATATAATGCTCTCAATGATTTAATCCGGACATCTGACACAAATACTTTTATCATTAAAATTTCCACGTTTTTTAATCGAAACAATTTTTTTACCTTTTTTTTATGACTTTGTAACAATCGATTGCTTGAGCCCACCTTTTAATAATTTCCAAAGGGGTGTGACTAGTAAAACAAAATCAAGCTGTTTTTTTCCAACAATTTCTGATACGCTTAATAATTTTAGTTTTCCAACCCTTGATGATAATTTTTGTAAATAGGGAAAATTCAAAGCGACGCCGTTATATTGGCCGTCTTCTAGATTAACCTTGGAATTTTAAAATCCTGCGAGGAAAACAAAAGTGATGACGAAACTTCTATATCTCTTCACTTTTTATTGGAGAAAATGTTTAAAATTTATAAATAATATGCTCCAATTCACTATTATATACATACATATATATTATAGCTTTAAACCAAAAAATAAAAATAAAAAAATCATTGGATTATATTATATATGTTGTTACATTGGGATAAAATGTAATTTATCGTAATTTTGATTCCACCCTTAAATTTGTTGTATTTATAGTTAGCATATCTACTTAGGAATTAATAAATATACTATATTACCGGTTAATGAGATGTTACTTTAGCCTTTAGGATATTTATTATCGTACAATAAAAAAAAACGGACAGCACATACGATGATTCGCCTTTACATCTTGATATGTACATAACATGTCAACTTCTGAAAAGTATTTTTATATGTTATTATTATTAATGTTTTTGTTATCATTACTGTAGAATAAATATACGACAAAAACTTATGTGATACGATCTCACTAACCGTATTTTGTGAGACAGATTTTTTATTTAGGACATCCATGAAAAATTATTACTTTTTATACTAAAAATATTACTTTTTATTATGAATATCGATAGAGTTGAGCCGTCTTATATATAAAGATTAAAGATTAATGAGATCGTTTTACAAAAGATTTGTTTTAAATATATATAAAGGCGTCAATTACAGGTTATTTATAAATAATAATAATAATAATAATAATAAAGAGCCGTGAGTCCCGTGACAACAATGTTTAGGGATTGAATGATATTGTCGCCCGGGGCCACAAGTAGGCCGCCATGGGCTGGGCTACCGGCGGCTCACACCCAAAGCAAATACACGATCCATATTTAAGTCGGACCCATCATTTATCCAGAAACAAATAGTGACCCACTCAATAACTAAAATAACAATAAAATAAAAGCATCCAAAAATCTCATCATCAATCATGATAGTTAAGAAGACTTATTTCAAAATACTCAATTATATAGACTTTTTTCTTATTTAGACAATCTTATAAATCTTTATATGTGAGATGGATCAATCCTACAGATATTCACAATAAAAAATAATATTTTTAATATAAAAAATAATATTTTTTCATAGATGATCCAAATAAGGGACATGTCTCACAAAATAAGACTCATGAGACAGTCTCACACAAGTTTTTGCCAAATGATTTTACGTTTTCTAAAACTTAGTTAATAAGAGTATATCAATAAAGAAAATAAAAATGCAACTAATGTAGATGACGGAGAGAATAATGATGAAGATGACTTCAAATTTTAATTATAAAAAAATCAAACTACATCAATCAATTGAATTACAAAATTTTGTCACCATTTGTGAATTGGGTAGTCTGCATACCACTAATAAATAATATAGAGTACCACACAACAGTGTCAAACTTTATTAATAGAACCACAATATTTTATATAAACATAAATATTATAATTTTGCACCCTTTTATTTTAAAGATTTACCCTTTTAATCTTGTTCCAATAAGAAGAATAAAGGAATATGCATGTTCCTATTTAATAAGTGTGTTTATATTTCCAATACAAATTATTATGGTTTATAACATATAATAATAATACCAACTTTTGTTATTTTACTAAAAGTTATAGTTAACAATAACAGATAAACTCTAATATTTTAAATCATATAACACAGGTACACCACATATTGACGTGGTCTCCTACCCAACATCCTTTGTAGTAAGATAAGAAATCAAAGACGACTTCTTTTTATTTTCATTAGGAGAGTGGTAATTTGATGTGTTGTGTTGATTATATTTGTTGGTTCCCCAAAAAAAGTACATCGAAAATTGGTAAAGGAAGGAATTGAAAGCAAACCTCATTATCTATAGAGACTTGAAGAGGACTGAGGGAAATGTGTGCAATTAGTCTTGTGATTGTGTCTATGTATAGAATTAGGAATCCTAACATTCACATTGTAAATGAATTTAATTTTATACTTTTTACAAGATATCTTTAATATAGCTAAAAATAATTGGAACCAAAACTGCAAAACTTCACTTTTTGGCCAAACGACTTTGGTTTTCTGAAAAGTTTATGTGTTTAAATTTGTATAAATGATAAAGTATTTGGAAATGTGTATACCAAATTGAGAAATAAATTATAATTAAGAAAAAAAAGTGAATTCTAAAGTTTAAAAATAATATCATATTTGTATAAATCTTCTATATATCTCAAAGAAATAATATAATATAATATATGAAAAATGAAGCAGCTAATTTTATTTTTTTTACAAAACTAACACAAATGTTTGTAAAAAAAAATCAAAGTTTATTATAAGAAAATTATAGTTACATAAAAATTAATTTTATGAGACAAATGTCTATCTCGATTTGATCCATAAAAAATATTATTTTTTACGTAATTTTTTTCTATAAACATGGGTTAGGTTCAAGTTAAAATTAAAGTCACTCCCCAAATAAATAGGAATATATAGGTGAGAAGAAATGGAAAATTCGGGCATAGGAAGTTTCAGCTTTTATGTAACGCATTATTTATTTGGTATATCATTTAATTCTCGGCACCGTCAGATTTGACTTTTGTTCATGGAATAAAGAAAAAGAAATAAATATAATATAACATGATATTTTATGAAATTTATATCAGGGAAAATAAAAATTTAAATCAATTAATAAATTGGGAATGCGAGAATTGGCTCTATGATAATTAGAATTTTACATACATTAAACCTCTTTTTGCTGATGTGAGCATATGCGTCAGCTTCTTGCTGTAATTAATAGCATCTCTAATAAATAAAATATATATAAAATTTATATCAATTGAAATTCGATCTTCTTTCAAACAAAAATTTATGCCATTGCATCAATTCTTCTAGAGAAAGTGTGGCACTCGTGTGCTACGAACCAGACCTAAAAGTTGGGAATTGTTTATTTAAATTTTTTAATACACATATATTGTCTTTGTAGGCATTTAATGTTTAAAAAAGAAAATGTATTTTTGGTTATATATATATTTTTTATTGACAAAAATTTGTGTGAGACTCTCAAAGGTCGTATTTTGTGAGACAGATCTCTTATTTGAGTTATCCCATGAAAAAATATTACTTTCTATGCTAAGAGTATTACTTTTTATTGTGAATATCGTAGGGTTGATCCGTCTTACAGATAAAGATTCGTGAAACCATCTTACAGGAGAACTACTATTTTTTATTTAAGTATTCTATGTTATTAAAGTTCAATTTTATTTTTGTATTTTTCGATTTTTTTATAATTGTAATATTTTTCACAAGTGTATCAGTGTAACATTACGTCTATCGACTTTACATAATCGAAATAATAATTAAAATTATGAAAACAAAGAAATTAAATCCGTAAAATTCTAGAAGTTCTTATATTGACCAGACAAGTTTTTTGTGGAAAATAATAATAATAAATTTATTTTTGGAAACAATATTGACCCAACAAGTTGCGGGCAGCCCATTAGTGCCGAATAGACAGTTGTCATATTGTGACTACATTAAGTGAAACTACTATTGTTTCTCAACTCTTCGGTTCTTAATAATTGAGGAGAAATATAAATATCTGTGAAATTTAAAAGAAAAAGATTATGAAAAATAAACGATCAAATTTGTGTGTGTGTGTGTGTTTTTTTTTTTTCCAAAAAACCACTCTTTTTTTTTATTCCTACTAATTTAAACAAAAATAATAATGTTACTAAACAAAAATTTAATTATTTCTCTTTCAATAACGAAAAATAAAGATCGATTAAGTTTCTCAGACATCACAAATAAACTTTAATAAAAATGCCCATCAATCGATCGATATATGTTCTTTTTTAGTTTCTTTATTTATATATTTATATGATTTTTTTAAAATTTTGTAATGTTCACAAACACGTTTCATGGCAAAAATTTGTGTGAGACAATCTCACGAGTCATATTTTGTGAGACGAATATCTTATTTGAGTCATCCATGAAAAAATATTTATTTTTATGCTAAGAGTATTACATTTTATTTTTAATATCGGTAGGATTGACTCGTCTAACAGATAAAGATTCGTGAGACCATCGGACAAGAGACCTACCTCGACCACTCCATGTTTCATATACAAATATTTTAAATTATATTTGTTAATACCATCGATGAATGTGGAAATTAGTGTTTTTTTAAGATAAATATTAATTAGCGAGGACGGCAATTTTGAGCACGTGAGGAAATGAACCAATGAAAGCCCATCTTTTCAGCACATGACCCCAACACAAATTCTTAATGGCAAAAATTTGTGTGAGACAGTCTCACGGGTCGTATTTGTGAGACGGATCTCTTATTTGGGTCATCCATGAAATAATATTACTTTTTATGCTAAGAGTATTACTTTTTGTTATGAATATGGGTAGAGTTGACCCGTCTCACAGACTAAGATCCGTGAGACGATCTCACATGAGACCTACTCATTATTAATAGTATAATGTGAATAAATCCGAAAATATTTTATTTATCATATCTAATACTTCAAAAACTAATTTATAAATAACGCATAAATATCTAACAAACCTTTTTTTTTATTTTTTAAAATTTTTTTAGCACTAAATTTTAATTAATATTTTTCTATTTGTATAATCATGCATGTGATTCAATTTTAATATAAACATTATATTGTATAGCATTTGAAATTAGAGGGACTGGAAAGTAATTAATTTATCCTAGTTAACCTTTGATTTCCTATTGATTAGACGAGGGGAGAAAAAAGATAAATTAATTAAATTTATTTATTTTTGTCCATACGTGTGAAATGGGGCAGCCAAGGACCATTCAATGTTGGAGCAAGCTTTTTTGAACGTCGAGGAACCGTATTATGACCCAACCATTTATACGAAAATAAATAAGTTAAAATAAGAATTTCGTAGGTAAATTGAAATCAAATTTAATAATATGTATAAAAAATAAATAAATTTATATATTTGAGACGGTGAGAGTCTCAATTTTACGAGATCACAAGAGAAAGAACAAATTATTTTTTTTTACAAACATAAAATGAAATGCATATAATAATAAATAAATAGAAGATTCAACTAATATTAATTTTTTAATATACTTCTCTCTATTAATTGCTTGGGGAACGAGTCATGAAGTCAAAGTTGAAGGCATTTGCAACTTCTCAGAAGCATATAAACTCAGACATCAAAATAATTTCGTTCAACTTGAAATTTATAAGCCGCCCTCGAATCCCAAACACAGACACCTATATATAAAAATCCAACCATCCACCATAATCAAAACCCAGAGAAAAATCATCTGACATTGTAAACTCATTCTTTCATTCAAAAAAATTATATATATACATATATATATATAGAGAGAGAGAGACAATTTTTGGTACTTAGAAAAGGGTTGCAAAGCAATGGATCCTGGTGATCTTTACAAAGCAGGTAGTAGCTTAAGAGCAAGCGGGAGACAGGGCTCAAGCTTCAGGGTTAACAGCTCGAATATATGGAGAAACACAGGGATTGAAGTTTTCTCACGTTCTTCTCGTGAAGAAGACGACGAGGAAGCTCTAAAATGGGCTGCACTTGAGAAGCTGCCTACTTTTGATCGTTTGAGAAAAGGGCTCCTGTTTGGATCAAAGGGTGCGAATGAGATTGATGTCCAAAGTCTTGGATTTGCTGATAAGAGGAATTTGGTTGATAGGCTGGTTAATTCTGTGGATGAAGATAACGAGAAGTTCCTGCTTAAGCTCCGGAAAAGAATCGACAGGGTTGGGATTGATTTGCCTACAATCGAAGTGAGATATGAGAATTTGACTATTGATGCAGAAGCCTACAGTCAGGGCAGATCTCTGCCTACTGTTCTCAACTTCAATATCAACATCATAGAGGTAAAAAAAAAATTTAAAAATTGTTCAAGATTTGTTTCTCGATGAAGAAAGAGGAATCCTCAATCTAAAAGTTATAATTCCATTTTTAAAGGGACTTTTGAATACTCTCCATTTGCTTCCGAGTGGAAAGAGGCCTTTTACTATCCTCAAGGACGTCAGTGGAGTCATCAAACCATGCAGAATGACACTTTTATTAGGTCCTCCAAGTTCAGGGAAGACATCCCTTCTACTCGCTCTGGCAGGAAAGCTAGATCCATCTCTAAATGTAATGATTGAATAGATTTTATTTAATTCATTATTTGTTCCTCTGGATAAATGGTTGTCTGAAACTGAAATTTTTCGTTTCCAGGTTTCAGGAAGGGTGACTTTCAATGGACATACACTGAATGAATTTGTACCGCAAAGAACTGCAGCTTATATCAGTCAGCATGATTTGCATATCGGAGAGATGACTGTCAGAGAGACCTTGTCGTTTTCCGCTAGGTGTCAGGGTGTCGGTGATCGATACGGTTCGTGTATATATGTGTGTGTGTAATTCTAAAATTTTAATTATTGGGGTTATTATTGAACTTGTTGCATGATTTTTGGGAACAGAGATGCTGGCTGAATTGTCAAGGAGAGAGAAAGCAGCGAATATTAAACCAGATCCTGATATTGACATTTTTATGAAGGTAAAAAAAATATAATAGAATTTTTGTAAACAAATATTTCTAGGTGTTTTATGAAGTCATGGCGGGTTACTTTTCCTGTTAATTTAAATTTGATTCTTGATTTACTTATTTATTCAATGCACTTATTGACGATATGAGGATACTTGTTTTGAAATATGATATTTCAATAGTACGATTTCCAGTTAAATGATTATTAATTATTATGTGAATTTTCGATATTCTAAAACTATTTTTAATAACTTACCTTCTACATTAGCAAAGTAATTCCGATAAGAAATTGAAAAAAACGAAATTAAATAATATCTGACTGAATTTTTTTATAAATATTGATGTAGGCAGCAGCCACCGAAGGGGATGAGGCAAATGTTGTCACGGATTACGTTCTTAAGGTACAAATCAGTAGCTTGAAACGTCCATCACATTTTCCTGAAAATAACATTTAATGAACTTACCATTTGAACCTCCATGCAGGTTTTGGGGCTGGATGTTTGTGCTGATACCATGGTCGGAGACGATATGATCCGGGGTATCTCCGGAGGACAAAGAAAGCGTGTCACCACTGGTAACCAAACTATATATATATTTATATATGTTTATGCAACAAAGAAGAAACTTTTTATGCAGTGTATGTAGATGCTGAAGTTTTGTTTGCAAATTCTACAACAGGTGAAATGTTGGTTGGACCAGCAAAGGCACTCTTCATGGATGAGATATCCACTGGATTGGATAGCTCTACGACTTACCAAATCATCAACATGCTTCGACAATATGTCCACATTATGAAGGGAACTGCTTTCATCTCCCTCTTGCAGCCGGCACCCGAGACATACGATCTGTTTGACGACATTGTGCTCTTGTCAGATGGACAGGTTGTTTATCATGGTCCTCGGGAAAATGTTGTCGGTTTCTTCGAATCAATGGGTTTCAAATGCCCAAAAAGGAAAGGAGTGGCTGATTTCTTGCAAGAAGTGAGCAAAAGAAATTATTAAAACTTACAATCCTTTGAGCTTTTACACTTTCATTGGTTCTAATGAGATTGATTTCGATGTTCAGGTGACATCAAAGAAAGATCAAAGACAATATTGGGCACGTACGGATGAGCCTTACAGGTTTGTCACGGTTAGTGAATTTGCAGAGGCGTTCCAATCTTATATCGATGGACGGAAACTGGGGGACGAGCTTGCTATTCCATATGATAAGAGCCAAAGCCATCCTGCTGCTCTGACAACAAAAAAATTCGGTGTTGGACAGAAAGAACTTCTGAAAGCTTGCACTGACAGAGAATCCTTGTTGATGAAAAGAAATTCGTTTGTTTACTACTTCAAGCTCTTCCAGGCATGCATTCACAAACTTGAAATCCTGAACTGTTCATCTTACACCTTAAATTGAATTCAGTTAGTGAAAGTAAATTCCATATAATTTCTTGCAGCTTATTACGATGACACTGATTGCCACAACAGTCTTCTTCCGTGTCAAGATGCACAAAAATGATTTGGCTGATGGTTCAATATTTGTTGGCGCCCTATTTTATGCGGTCATTCTGGCCCTGTTCAATGGATTGTCAGAGCTTGCTATGACAATTTACAAGCTTCCTGTTTTCTACAAGCATAGGGATATGTTTTTCTTCCCCCCATGGGCCTATGCTCTTCCATCATGGGTCCTGAAAATTCCAATCAGCTTCCTAGAAGCTGCATTATGGACCTTTTTCTCGTACTATGTGATTGGATTTGATCCTAATGTAGGAAGGTAAGAATCAAACAGCAGTGCCTCAAACTGACTTATTCATCGCTTTTTCAAACAAATACTAATCAATAATCATCGTTGCAGATTGTTTAAGCAATACCTATTGCTCCTACTTCTAAACCAGACAGCTGGGGCATTATTCAGACTTATTGGGGCATTGGGCAGGACCATGATCATTGCTAACACATTTGGCCTGTTTGCGCTGCTCATGCTTTTTGCACTGGGTGGATTTGTCCTATCA
Source organism: Primulina eburnea (assembly GCF_022965805.1). NCBI lineage: Eukaryota > Viridiplantae > Streptophyta > Magnoliopsida > Lamiales > Gesneriaceae > Primulina > Primulina eburnea. The sequence continues at coordinate 33,270,409 of NC_133106.1, read as the reverse complement.
CGAAGTATGAAATAGCGATAAGATGCTCAAATATATATCGCACTAAAATGATGAATCATATCTCATCACCATTTTTTGTTTTGCAGATGATGTGAAGGGGTGGTGGCTATGGGGCTACTGGGCCTCACCTTTAATGTATGCACAGAATGCAATTCTAGTCAATGAATTCACAGGGCACAGTTGGAGTAAAGTAAGTCAAGGCATCAATCTCTACATTTTGTATATTCCATATGGTTATACATCTGATCATAGGGATGACACAACTTTCTCATTTTATAGATGATCAATGGAACCACATTGGGAGTACAAGTGATGAAAGCTCGTGGGTTCTTTCCTTACTCATACTGGTATTGGATAGGAGCTGGGGCAACATTTGGTTTCATATGGTTTTTCAACGTCTTCTATGTCATTGCTCTTATGTACCTGAACCGTGAGTTTTCTACTTTATATACTTTAGTACTTTCAAGATGACATTCAGCAATTAACATGATCATATTGTTACAGCATTTGAGAAGCCTCGATCTGTATTACCAGAAGAAAGCCAAAATGACCAGCAGGCTGCTCTAGTTTCAGCTCCAGGTGAAGCAGGCAAAAGGAGAAGCATCTCATCTGGATCCTCATCCGTAATAGCAGATGCCAGTGAAGCCAATGAGAACAAGAAAAGAGGAATGATTCTTCCATTTGAACCCCATTCTATCACATTCGATGAGATAAAATACTCTGTTGACATGCCAGCGGTAAGTTTTGCTTAAATATTTGAAGGACTCGTATTTTTCGATAAATGTCAAAGAACTGAGTTTTGCATAGCTTCACCGTTTTTCACCTCAAAATATTGGTTTCCAGCTGAAAGAAAAATGTTATTTTGAAAATGGTCATTACTAGTAGACACTAAAAAACGAGCATTCGAAATGAAAAATAAAATGTTTTTGAAAGGAATGTTCACGAGAGTAACTTGATTTGCAGGAGATGAAAGCTCAAGGCGCCACTGAAGATAGATTGGAACTCTTGAAGAGTGTAAGTGGTGCTTTCAGGCCAGGTGTTCTTACAGCTTTGATGGGTGTTAGTGGAGCTGGTAAAACAACCTTGATGGACGTGTTAGCTGGAAGAAAAACGGGGGGATACATAGAAGGAAACATTACAATCTCAGGGTACCCAAAAAACCAGGCAACATTTGCCAGGATTTCTGGATATTGTGAGCAGAACGACATTCATTCTCCGAACGTTACGGTTCATGAGTCTCTCATATACTCAGCCTGGTTGAGGCTGCCTGCAGAAGTTGATGCAAAAACTAGAAAGGTTAGTACAGTGAGACCTCAATTTGTAATATTTGTAATCAGACTTGATTAGTAAGATGAATTCTCTTTGAGTTGCAGACATTTATCGAGGAAGTCATGGAACTTGTGGAACTTACCCCCTTGAGTGGAGCGCTTGTTGGGTTGCCTGGGGTCAACGGTCTCTCCACCGAGCAGAGAAAAAGGCTGACAATTGCAGTTGAACTTGTGGCAAACCCTTCAATCATATTCATGGATGAACCAACTTCAGGCCTTGATGCAAGAGCTGCTGCAATTGTGATGAGAACAGTAAGGAATACAGTAAACACTGGAAGAACAGTCGTATGCACCATCCATCAGCCTAGCATTGACATTTTTGAAGCATTTGACGAGGTAAGCTAAATTAAAGTGTAAAAGTATTTATTTGAAGATCTAATATTAGTTTTCATGAGATACTGTTATAGTATGATCATTTTTTCTCAAGCTCAGTTGCTAATTATAAAACATTGATTTTGCAGCTATTTTTGATGAAACGCGGAGGACAAGAAATATACGTAGGACCATTAGGCCATCACTCATCCCAATTGATCAAGTACTTTGAAGGAATTCAAGGTGTATCAAAGATTAAAGATGGTATCAATCCGGCTACCTGGATGTTGGAGGTTTCTACTACATCACAAGAACTTGTTTTGGGGGTTGACTTCGCAGACTACTACAAAAAATCAGAACTATTTGGGTTAGTATAATTACTTGAAACATCCTTTTTTGAATCAAGCATGGTGTTATATTATGCTAATAATCTTTAACGCAAAAATTACAGGAGGAACAAGGCCCTAATCAAGGAGTTGAGTGTCCCTCGCCCTGGCACAAAAGACCTGTATTTCCCAAACCAATTCTCCCAACCTTTCCTCGTTCAATGCCTGGCCTGCCTGTGGAAACAACACTGGTCATACTGGAGGAATCCACCTTATACCGCCGTCAGAATTTTGTTCACAACCTTCATCGCCCTCATATTCGGGACAATGTTCTGGGACCTTGGCTCTAAATGGTATGTTGGGAGTGAAAAGAAATAAATCTATGTCCGCTTCACGATTTTTCAGTTCGTTTTAGCTAACAGAGTCACGTGTCATTTGTTGCAGGAAAACTCAACAAGATCTATTCAACGCCATGGGTTCCATGTATGCTGCAATCAACTTTTTAGGATTCCAATATAGTTCGTCAGTACAGCCAGTGGTGGCTATCGAAAGAACAGTCTTCTACAGAGAAAAGGCAGCCGGAATGTATTCTGCGTTACCATATGCATTCTCACAGGTAATTAGCTAAAGCCTTATGAACCACTAACCCGGGGTACATATTTGAATTCTGCAACCTCTGAAGTATATATTCTCTTACAAAGTTCTTTATCGCGTTTGCAGTTCCTAATCGAAATTCCTTACGTCTTCGTGCAAGCATTAGTATACAGTCTCCTTGTCTACTCGATGATGGGATTCGACTGGACAGCTGTGAAATTCTTCTGGTTCTTATATTTCACGTACGTCTCATTGTTGTACTTCGTCTTGTATGGCATGATGACCGTGGCTGTCACTCCTAACCACAATGTCGCCGCTGTTATTTCTTCTTTCTTCTACGGAATCTGGAATCTCTTCTCAGGATTTGTCATCCCACGACCAGTAAGTCAAGAAACCTCATTGCAAATTTTTAGTCCATGTACAATCACAAGTTCACAAAAATTAATAATTGTTTGTCATCTTGCCTAAAACAGAGAATACCCATATGGTGGAGATGGTACTACTGGGCTACTCCCGTGGCTTACACCTTGTACGGTTTAATTATCACACAATTTGGAGAAATTCAGGACACGCTAGAAGGCGATGGTAGAACAGTGGAACAATACCTGAAAGATTACTTCGGATTTGAACGTGATATGATTGCGGCAGTCGCCCTTATACTTCTTGGATTCGTCATTCTTTTCACCTTCATTTTTGCCTATTCCATTAAGACATTCAACTTCCAGAGGAGATGAGAAGTTCAGTTTGCTTTCATTTTCCAGTTTGCCAACTCTGTCTTTATCAAATTCTGTGTACTAAGTTCAAGATTTTGTATAGGAAAATCTTATCATGTTATGCAATTAAACAGTGTGCTTTCCTACATATGTAGTATTACTGTATTACATCATCAATTGTTCCAATAATTTATAATTTTTTTTAAATGTCCACAATTCTGGTTTTTCCTTTGATTATCTGTCTCTGCCATTTATCATCCTTCTAAGCTACACACGCTACGATTCAAGATTGAACACACAATCGCAGCCACCAAATAAATCTCATCAAACTAAAAAATCCCAACTCTGTTAGTAGGAAATTCGAGCTAAGACTCAACTTTCTTCTTTTTTTACATGATTTGATTTTGATTATGTTACTAAAAAAAATCTAATATTCATACTTAAAACTCACTATAATTAAATATTTGACTTGCACATTTTCTTCTTATTTATTTCATCACTCTGCCTCTGTTCAGATTTTCTGCTCCAATTTCAGAACATGATAGATTGCATCAGTTTGAAATGGTTGCTCCACTCTAAGAACAATAATCCCCGATCCCTAAGTTGGTTATCTCACCAAAGAAATATATATTTCATAATTTTTTTTTAAAAAAATGCAAAAATTCGAATTGGGCTCACAAAAAAAACGAGAATGCTGATCAAATTTGTGCACTTTCTGAAGACAATATGCGAGTCGGGCCTCAGGGTTAAGGTCAAGCCCGGAAATAAAAAGACAATCCTTCCTATCCCCTGTCAACCAAACATATCCTAAGTCGCTTTAATCAGAGTTCTGAAGACAAAAGCCAAGCTACTAAAAATGGCACAATTGATTATTTCAGCTCCTATACTTCTACTCACTTCCACTGCATTGGCTCCACAGGAACTCCGTCTCTGTCATGAATCCTAAACCAAGAGAGTAATGAATGGAGAGTCATACAGAAAAAAGTATGGCAGATTTTCACACATCTGGCTCTCGTAGCGAAGTGGGCAGGTTTAGCTCTGGTTCAACTTCACGGAGAGGAGAGAAAAAGGACTCGACCATGTCAACTGTTACTTCCTCCAACTTGGATGGATCCCACTAAAATTTTTGAAATTAAAACTGGATTACTATGTTGCCCAACAAAAATTCTTGCAAAATATGAGGTTAAAAATAACCAAATACCTTTGGAGCAAAGTCCTTGTCGACTAATCTTGCACGAACGCCCTACAAATGACAAGTTTCAAGTGAACGGATTATATTCCATTTGTCACATATACCTCTGTCCCACGCCGGACATGCTTGACAAAGTTTATAAAACTACACATGCGGCTCCTCTAGCAATTTCGATCAATCATTTTCATAAGGTAATAACGACTATCAAGTATCAATGAAGAATCAGATAAGGATATACCTCTGAGAAATCATTAGAGACCTTTTTAAATATCCATTTTAAAGATATTCGGTATTCTCTGGCGAGGCATTGGTCAAGAGTTTGAAATCTACCTTCTCTGATCTTTTGAGTGTGATAGAAACATTGAGGTTAGAATGGGGCGAATTCGTGCAGGAAAATGAAATTTTCTACCAGGATAGAGGCAATGGTAAGCGACTTACTGATCGCAAAGTCACTTTTAAGCTTAATGGAGAGGCTTCTTTAATTTTACCAAGTACGGTCGAAGGCCATTCATCATAAGATCCTGCCACTCTATTTTCCTACAACGTGAAAAACAGAATTCAGTCGGCAGTATGATATGCCGATAAACAAATATGTCAAAATTTGGATTTTTTAACACCAACTTTATCTAGAAATACTGTTATTTTAATGCCAACAGCTTTGCAAATTTTGCTCTATTTCATACACAGAAATTCCACGTCTGTGCCTGATTCTTTATCATCTGTCCATGCTTTATTCTCATGGTGTTTGCAAATTGTAACTGTAGCTAAACAGAAGATCCCTATGTGCATAGACCGACATCAATTTCAGTAACTATCACAGAACTGTAGACGAGATTATCTCCTCGATTCTAGTAGTATTTCCACTTATACAGTTTCATAGTTTCTATTTAAGGAAGCTCAACAACCTATTTACTTCGAAGTATCTATAAGGACTTCTTTTTTATTATACAGCTTCACCAAGTTACAAAAACGTTGATCAAACCGCGGTATTCTGTGTCAATGGCAAGTCTTTGATCAAGCGTGTCCTATTGTTGCTTCCACATGATCAACAGTCCTGAACTTGGTTCTTGTTATATTATAAAACTATCATTAGACAATTTTTAATGAGCTCCAAACTTTGGAAAAAGTGGTATCCAACAGTTTTTCTCTAAAAATAGACCCAAAAGAAATAAATAGCAATTATAGCATAATGGTATTCTTACCAAAGCTTCAACAATTTCCTCCATGGTATCATGGCAAAAATAGTTGTCGATTGTTTCTAACCTGAAACATCAAAAAACAAAGTGATACCAAAGAGACAGAACATGATTTTAGTGATATTGAAATAAGAAAAAATTACAAGATAAAAAAAATCTGAATAAAAAAAAGCCGTTACCGATGAAGCTGACTCCTCTCATCTGGATAAACCAAGGTACCATATTGAGAAAGAGAATTTTCAATGACCGAACGATCATCAGTTATCAACTTACCAAGACGTTCTTCAATCCAAGGAAGCTTCTGTTAGGAAAAATGAATCAGCAAAGATGTGGTTAAAACGAAAAATTATGCTAGCAAATGGAAGACTGACTTCCTTCAACGAGTAGTGTGTAGCAAGACCACAAGCCATCATTTCTGTACCATTGAGCTTTTCTCCAGTCAGAGCTAAATATTCACCTGCATGTTAGTAACAACATACAGGTGAATTGCTAATATCTCTGATCATTGAGTTACTCTTAAATATCATTTGGTGTGATTTTCTTCTCCAAAAGGTATTTTGAGGGGTATGTCCACTTCATTTAAGTACTATGACCGATGTTTGAGAACATCCGCAAAATTACATAAATTTTGGAATGATTAGCCACAAAAAATGTAATGATATAGAAGCAATTTGATAATCGATTTGAATATCATCAAGATTCCTACATGATAATTCAAAGGTCGAACTATTTTTTCATCATACCTAAATAGCCAGGGAGACGAGAAAGATAATATGAAGCCCCTGCATCAGGATGAAAGCCTATTTGTACTTCAGGAGATGCAAAGACCTGTATTTATCAGAAAAAGCCCTTTGTACGTAACCCATCAAGACATGTATTACCATATTTTGAAATTTTAACTTGGTGTGGTCAATAGAACACGTTTTTCCAAATGATTGGAAGACAAACCAAAAAGTATATCTATTTTGACTCAGCAAAAGAATAATAAAATTCTCTGTTTTTCAAATAAAGCATAATCGACATTGAATGCCCTTCTCAATTTATTTTTTTCCCTTTTTTTCAGGGTTAAAGTTAATCCAGTTAAAGGGTACTCAGGCATATCGAAGAAAGTAAGCCCAGCTTATATTTGTTAGCACTGTTAAAGGGGATAATACCCGTTTTCGTCCATCTTGTTTTCCGCTTTTCTCATTTTCGTAATTTTCTTTCTTGACTGCCGAATTCATCCCTCAACTTTCTTCCAAAAATCGTCCCTCACGTTACCTATCCCTCACGTTACCTATCCATTCATGTGAGAGGCACATGACCCATATTTCCTGAGATAATACTCGTTTTCGTCTCTCTTGTTTGCCATTTTTCCCATTTCGTCCCTCTTCTTTCTCTTGTTTGCTGTTTTTCCCATTTTCGTCCCTCTTCTTTCTTGAGGGCCGAATTCATCCTTCAGCTTTCTAATTTCTTCCCAAAATAGTCTCACGTGTTATCTGTTTGTTAGACCCAACGTTGACTCGGTCATGTGCTCATGTTTCCTCAAATCAGTTATGAATGCTCCTCCAATATTATTCTCCATAAAACTTAGAACCCTAATTACTGAATTTTGCCCAAATCAGACAAGGGAAGACCGATAGGAACAAAAATAGGTATTATCCCATGTTTAAGTGTACGGTCAGAAGACAAAAAAAGATTGCCATAAAGCTAAGATAACACAATTATATCTTACATCATAATAATCTAATGAAAGTCGTATGCATTTAGCCAAAAAATAAGCGTGAAGTATATTCATACCGTTTTTTCAGTTACAACACGAAACATCCCCGGGAGTGAAATACCTGCACCACCACCCATTACAATACCATCCATTATAGCCACCTGTAATATGACAGATTAACATCAAATGACCAGCATCAGTTTCACAACACTTCCACACAAAAAGCAACTTAAAACAGAAAATGTCACTAACGAGTTTCTGTTAATAAATAACTACTGACTTGCATGACACATAATGCTACAAATTGTGGAACTAAATCATGAGAACATCAACGGATCAACTGATGACATAATATATACGCATACATATTTTTTGTGCCACAGTACAAACTAATATTTAATTTCAAACACAGAGTTTGATGCATAGGCCACATTCAAAACTTTCCACAATATGTATATTTTCTTCTGATGATAACATCTTAAGGTCATGATTAGAAAGAAAATCTCCATGTCGCCAGACAGTGGCAGATATTTGTGATTGTATGATACAGGTGTTGCAAAATAAATTGGAGATTATAACAGTCAAATTGAATGCCATCTCACTCTGAGAAAGATGATTAACCATCAAAGAGGTTGTCCGGCCAGGGAATGACTTATCAAGACGATTGAGTTAGCACTTTGTTTCATCTCACAAAGCAGATATCACAGTCGGGTTCAATCCCAAAAGAGGATCTCTGCCTCCATCCAAAAACAGGCTTATGCTTGTCATAGGCCCCATAAACGAGGAAACAATAAAACCATCATCTTGCCATTCGAGAGACGAAAAATCCAGAAGTTGCAAGAGAATCTAAATTCTTCAATGTTTTACAAAAACATTCAACATGAAAAAAGAGCTTTCTTTTCTTTAAACTAGCAAAACTGAAAGAAATGAACTCACATGTGGCTTAAGATATGTTCCCAAAACATAGACAAACTTGTACAGATTCTCAAAATATGCTTTGCATTCTTCAGTCTTCCCTGAAAATAAAATCAATCAACAATGACCAACGGAAAGCATAAAGAGAATCTTATAGTGACCCAAGAGTCTTATTCATTCGGATAGAAACTAATGTTTTATAAACTGCATTTGCTGCTAATAAAATATACCAGTACCAACATTCAAAGAAACATCCTTTCTTTTGCTGGAACTTTGTCGAATTGAAATCGAAATCACACATAATTCGATTCTTCATTTTTTATAAAATAAATCCATGCATAATTAAGTCAATGTTCAACCTTCATTGAGCAACCGATACAGGCTCACAACATCTGTGCCAGAGCAGAATGCCTTCTGACCACCCTTCAAGAAACGCAAAGAACTCAGCCAATTGAAAGATAGCTATGAGAAGAGGGAGATAAATACTGTGCATTCGGTAACCTTCATCATGACAAATCCTATTTCTGAATTTTCCTCCCAGGACTCATATAATCTATTCAATCGAGCAGCCTAGCAAAATATAAGTCCAGAAGGTTAAAAACTTAAAATCTAAAGGACCAAATCGGTAGTACCGGAATAAAAGCATAATGCCTCATTTCGTAAATACTACATGAAAATACCAATTCTTGTAGTTGGAGAATGGAGCACAAAACAATAAAATAATTCACCAGCAAAACTCAAGAACAATGAGAGAAAAATATACACAATAAACTAACCATAGAAGTGGTGAGAGCATTGAGTGCAGAGGGTCTATTGAGAATTGCTACCCTTGAATTAGCTCTTCCTTCCACTAATACCTGAATTTTTAAAGTCAAAACAGGGGGCAGGTCACAAAACTCAATCTTTTGAGAAAGATGAAGACCATTTTAGCAAAGTCGAAACACAATCAAGCAATAATACAAATATACACACAATCATATGTACAAAACAACGAGTTTCTTCACACTCTCTTCGTAGAAAAGATCGCCCCGCTACGAAAATTAGCAAGAAGATTAACTAGATTCAGTCGCTTTCAATAATCCAAAAATTGGAAACAAACAAAAAACCAAAAGAAATCGAGAAACTAGCCTCTTCTTGCAGATAATCGTGTTGGGCATAACTGGGAAGGGCGGTAAAGTATCTTTCTTGAAGAGAACAAAAAACATTTCTTTGCAACGAACGGCTCAATGGCAGTAGAAATCTACTGAGTTTCTGCATTATTCAAGAAATGAACAAGACCAGACCCCCTTGCGGCTCCTGAGTTTAAAAGGGAGATGAACAGCCGAAAGAGAGTGGTTTTATGGTATTCACACTTTTGCCTCTAAATTTCCTATTATTGTTAATTTTGGTTTTTATATTTTCTTGATATTTTTTTAATCCTGACCCACTGAATCATTCTTCCTGTCAAAATCACTTCAGACATTTTCCCTTGTGATTTTTTTTTCGTAATTTTGGTAAATATAAGTGTATATTTTACAAAATATTCATTAATTTATGTCACTACATCATTCGCTAATTTTAGGATGAAGTATTAAAATCTTCATGTTGATAATGATAATTCTTGTAAAAAGATATTTATTTGAATTTAGTTTGGATTTGTTGTTTAGGATTTTATTCAATTGGATCTGCCGAAACAAGATAGAGAAGAAAAGTAATATTTCATTCAGTACCAATGCACAAAGAAAAAATCACAATAAAGTACATATATAACAATTGACCCAGTGTTCCATAAGACAATAATATCCAAGAAACTGAGGAAAATAAAACTCTAAATCTGGCCAAACCTTAATCAATTGTAACAAAGATCCTAGAACTTTACATGTCCATTGATTCCCATCATTTAACAAGCTCATACAAACTTTAAGATGATCATGCTCTAAGAAATAGAATATCTCCTCCGTCTTGAAGATGAACTAGACAACTTGATCTCACCTTGTACCATAGAAACGGGGCTCTGTGAACTCGCAGACGTCTCTGAACTCTTGTTATTGCCATTTCCCAGCACTTTACCCACAATCCAGAGCTCATCAAAGATCCTTCTTGAGCGAGATGGCAGCAACATCACTCGGGATCCTGCGTTCTTGCTTCTTCTCTTTGTTAACTTTCCGGTTTTTTACCAATTCAGCCTCTTCTTTAACCTTCAACTCGTCCATTTGCTTTCGAAGGGATTTGGGGTTTTCTGGGGTTGCTTTCGTCCAGTTTTCTCTGTTGTTTCTTGGGGTGGCAGCCGCTTTAGTTTGTTCGAAAAATAAGACCTGAACCACCAAACGAAGTGGTAGCTGCTCGTTCTGTGCTGCAGCCTTCATGCATGGATGCGTCTGTTGTCAATTTCTTGACGTCCATTAGCCCACACAAGTTCTTTCTCTCGGCTTTGGTCAAACTTGGGTGCTCCTGCGTGACAGGGTGTCCAATATTATGCAGTTTGAATCAAATATATTATATATAATATACACAGACATATATATGGGATGAGTATGGTAGAACTAGGATACCTTCAGGCTTCAAGTAGATGTCAATGGCACAATATAGTCTAATCATGAATTCGCCTTGCTGACTCGGGAATTGACTGTGCCAACTCAATCAAACCAACAACCGGAAGATTCAGATCACGAGCAACTTCTTGAAGATAACTATCAATTATCTTTACAACTCTTAACCAAGACCCATGTCCTAAAACAAAGTCGCCTTCATTTCTACCGTTCTTTTCTGCAACATTCAAGTTCCTGTTGCTTCTTCCGTTGGTCACAAATTGATCTACGAGTTTCTGAACAAGCTCAGTATCATATATTGTGGTCTGAGGCGACCTCGCTCGGATCAACAGGTCACTGATACAAGCTTCATCCAACTTTAAACCCACACTTCTAATCAGATCTTCCTTTAAAGACTCGTCAGCGTTTAAGAGACTGCCTCGTCTCCCGCGCTAAACAGCAGAAAAGAGTAAAAAGAACCCGGTATAACAAGAAAGAATTTCAACTCTCCTCCTCTTCTTCTTAGTTATGTTGTAATTCGATTATGTTTATGTTCGAATTAACTCGTCCCAAACTCAGAGAATATCGAATGCAACAAATATCACAGCTCAAGAATTCACGATTAGCCGATGATGGAAGAAAACCGAATAAGATATGCCATCAAACAAAACGATTTAACGTGGTTCGACAATGTGTCTACTCCACGGACAAGCAGCACCCGATCCATCTTATTGAACACAAATCACCTTGATGGTGAATTATAAGTTACAGGATCAATCACAGAGCATGAACTACACCACTCAAGTTCTTAACTATACAACCGAAAGGAAAAACACTCTCTATATTGTTGTGAGCAATTATCAGAAGACAGGAGGTTCAAGAGAGATCACTCAGCAGAAATTGAGTACTCTCCAAGATCTCTTCTTTAAATTGCCAATCTCAAGAGTATCCCATGTATGTGAATGGTCACCGCTCAGCTTTGTTCCGAATTGGTGCATGCAGAAGAGAGAGAGTACCACATACGATCGATGTGTTTATTTATTTGTGCGTGCATGGAGGGAGTATGCAGGGCAGCAGGGGGACCTCCTCCTTTGGACTGGCATACTACATATGTTAAATCTCTCGTTTACAAGTAAATTCTCATTTAGCTCTTAAAAAATTTCCATATTTTCACGAGTTTTGAGTATCGTTGATTCGAGTGTGAGTGAGTTTTTGACCGACTACCTTATTTTTAGTGTTCAGAGGAATGACATCTAACCTTCAGAATCCAACAATCTCGCATTCCTTGCATTCTACTTTGTTATCACACGTTATTAAATTTGACCACAAAATCTCACTAATAGTGTTTACTTCTTTTAGGAAACAACGAGGGCTTCTTGATAAGTCTTAGAAGTTAATTACTTTTTTTAGTAGCCTACCTTGTCTGAAATCCATTAGCAATTAATTACTAGACGTAGTCAAATTACTAGGATACAATCCAAAAATTAATTACTAAGACTTTTCTTAAGTTGGTTTTTAAAATAAAAGTTGTAATAAATTTAAGTTTGGATAAATATATAAAAAAATGTTTGTTAAATTTGAGTTATTTCAAAAGCATTTGAAAAGCTATGAATTTGTTAATTTGGAAAAATAGTTATTTTAACCTGTTTTAAAAGCAATACAATACCTATCAAAACAAATATAAAACTATAAAAAGCAATTTTTTTTTATAAAACGAGCACTTTTCATACTCTATCTCCAGAGATGGTAACATGGTGGATTTGACCAAACCCAAGATCCATCGAGTCAAAGAAAATTAGGACGAACCCACCCGCCACGTTTCAAAACCCGGGTTGGGAATCCGCTATACATTTAATTAAAAAAAACTTAAATAAATTATTATTAATAATATATATAAATATATTTGCAAACATATACATATGTATATTTTATTATATACAGTATATGTATACATATTATATATAATTTATAGGCTATAGATTTACACAATGAACACTGAATAACATAAATAACAGGTTCTCACGTCATAAAAATAAATTACAAAAATAGTTTCTAATCTTTAATCGACTAAAAACATTATAATTAAAAATCAAAGTTTCAATCAAGAAAAAAATAAAAGGACGCACCGACTTTAAAACTAGACTGTGAAGTGTGACCTCGCAAAAAGCCAAAATAAGGAAAAAAAAAAAGAGAATCTAAAATGTGAAATTGCAACTACCGGGCAACCGACAAGCTTAAAATACACACCAAAAACAAGATTTCAGATTTGTATGTCGCATCTCCCTCTGGTTCTGGATCTGAAGACGCATAATTGGCTCTTCATTCTTCCACACGATGGGAAGAGTTGCTGTTAGATCTCACACAGTTCGTTTACTCTTTATCTTGGAAACTATATGCATATTGCTCCTGTCCCACAATGCCCTCTGCTTCTATCTGCCTGGTGTTGCCCCTGAAGACTTCCAAAAGGTACAATCTTTTTATGTGAATCTGAAATTTTTCTTGGTGTTCGTCTTTTCGTTTATGTGATTTGGGTATCAGCAAAAACAGTGATTTCGTTGCTTCTCATGTGATATGGCATAGTTACACTTACACTAAGTTTGTTGATGTGGGTTCTGTTCTAAGATCTGATCTTTTGTGCATGTTACTCTGAGAGCTTGTGTCTGGATCAGTTATTCACTTATTTGAAATGGGTTATTTGTACTTGTATAGTGCTCAGGATTGTACAGTATTTGAAATTTTTTGTCCCCCATTCTGTTGTAATTAAATTTGGTCTCTTATCTGAAAATGAGAAGAAAATATTATTGGCGAATGTGTTTGTTAGTGAAGTCCCACTTATGAGGTTTTGATATGATGCATATTTTGCATATAGTTGAAACCAGGCATCTTATTTAGTGATTTAGTTGGTATATGGTAATCTGCAAACTTGAGTGATTGTTTAAAAGTAAAATGATGACATTGCATTTGAATCTGTATGGACTCAGCATAATATCTAAAAAGTGATTCTCCAACACCACTAGAAGCTGAATTTAACGAGTGCACCATTAGCTTTCAAAAGAAAGCAAAGAAGATGCTGAAGGATAACCATGATTTCTCTTCACTGCGTTGTTTTTTCATATAATGATTATAAAGAGTTGGTGACATTCTCTTCACTGCATGTTTTTTATATAATGATGTACGATTGAATGTAGAAATGTACTTAAATTTTCTATCTGTCAAATTCTGTTGTTTTGCTTCTTATTGTTCTTCATTTTCTTTACAGGGAGATCCACTGTTTGTTAAAGTGAACAAATTGACTTCTATAAAGACTCAGCTTCCTTATTCATACTATTCTCTTCCATTATGCCCCCCTGACACCATAGTTGACAGTAGAGAAAATCTTGGAGAAGTACTTCGTGGTGATCGTATTGAGAATTCCCCTTATGTGGTCGGTGCTATTTTTTTGATGATATAATGCTCAGTGGTGAATTTAGCTAGAGGGAGTGTATCACCCTTTCTCAATCGGGAATTTTTGAAATTTTTTGTATAATTTCTCTAAATCTTTTACTCCTAAACCTCCCTCCAAATGCATTCAATCCCCCCGCCCCCCCTCACTCCGTTGTCTCATATTACCCCTTTTCCTGGATTCCCTGACAGTGCTTCTTTGACAGTTCTTATTGGTGACTGATTTTTTCTTGTTGCTGCTACAGTTCAAAATGAGGGAACCACAAATGTGCACTGTTGTTTGCCGACTTAAGCTTGATGCTAAAATTGCAAAACAATTAAAAGACAAGATTGAAGATGAGTATCGAGTCAACATGTGTGTATTCGTCGTTGTGATCGATTTCATTTCTTATATTATTTCTAGTTTGAGTTGTCAGTAGAAAAATATCTTTCTTAATGATTTCCACTTTGTTATTTCAGGATTTTAGATAATCTTCCATTGGTTGTTCCAATTGCAAGATCAGAGCAAGAGGGCCGTACCGTCTATCAGCTTGGTTTTCATATAGGGGTGAAAGGACAATATAGTGGTGTAAGTTGACTAATTATCGACCTAATGTTTGTTTTGAGCAATTGCTATATAAGCACAATATCTTGTTTACTCTCAGTTTTTACTTTATGCAGAGCAAGGATGAAAAGTACTTTCTTCACAACCACTTGAGCTTTGTTGTCAAGTATCACAGGGATCAGCAGACTGATTCTGCAAGGATTGTAGGTTTTGAGGTCACACCATTCAGGTGAGTGGCTTCAAAAGAACTTTAGTACAGCCTTTGGTTTTTGACATAAAATTCAACTTCATTAATATTATTTTTTTAATTCTCACGGTTTAGTGTCAAGCATGAATATGAAGGAAAATGGAGTGAGAATACCCGTCTAGCTACATGTGATCCCCATTCAAAGCGTACAGTTTCTTCTTCAAATTCTCCCCAAGAGGTTGATGATAAACAAGAAATCATATTCACTTACGATGTTGCGTACCAGGTAATCCATTCACCAACTATATATTTTCATATAATCTTGACTTATTATCAAAGCCCAAACTTACGATGTTGCGTACCAGGTAAATGCCTTCAGCCTGTTTTTACTTGTTTTGTTACTTTTGGAGGTACCTTGTGTAGCAATCGTTTTCTCAAGTGGTCGAGATAAGATGGGGAGATAGCTCTACGATATTTTAAATTTCAGTATGTTTTCCTTAACGTGCGCTCATAACATTGAAAAATACATGTTCAAATCTAGTATTAAAAGTGCACGCATACACATAGATCGGGTATTGATTAACAAAGGCCTATAACTAAGCATCCAAGATACTTTATTGAAATATATGGAATTCTGTGCAGTGTGGACAAGGAATTTTGAATGTTTGACATAGTTGCTCTGATATCATGTTTGAATCATTTTTTCCAGAATATTTGAACTCATTGGAGGTGGACTAACTATCGTGTTGTACTTTTTACACCTTCTAGTTTTTTGGGCTGTCATCAACAGATATGTTGTTCTTTTTCACGTGAAATTGATATGTTGTAATCTGTTTCTTTTCAATTCAAACTTCATTGCAGGAGAGTGATGTGAAGTGGGCATCAAGATGGGACACGTATCTTCTAATGACCGACGACCAAATCCATTGGTTCTCCATAGTTAATTCTCTGATGATAGTTCTCTTCCTCTCTGGCATGGTTGCCATGATAATGCTACGTACCCTCTATCGAGACATTTCCAGGTACAATGAGCTTGAGACCCAAGAAGAGGCACAAGAAGAAACTGGGTGGAAATTGGTCCATGCTGATGTGTTCCGTCCACCTATCAACTCAGATTTCCTCTGTGTTTATGTGGGAACAGGAGTACAGTTCTTGGGAATGGTACTGATCACCACAATCTTTGCAGTACTTGGATTCCTCTCCCCTTCAAATCGAGGCGGACTGATGACAGCCATGTTGCTGCTTTGGGTTTTCATGGGACTTTTCGCTGGTTACTCATCTGCACGTCTCTATAAAATGTTCAAAGGAACTGAGTGGAAGCAAATCGCCCTGAGGACTTCCTTTTTCTTCCCAGCTACGGTCTTTGTCATTTTCTTTGCATTAAATGCGCTTATCTGGGGCCAGAAGTCTTCAGGAGCCGTACCTTTTGGCACCATGTTTGCTTTGGTCTTCCTCTGGTTCGGAATATCAGTTCCGCTTGTCTTCGTAGGCAGCTATGTTGGCTTTAGAAAACCAGCGATAGAGGACCCTGTAAAAACGAACAAAATCCCGAGGCAGATCCCAGAACAGGCCTGGTACATGAACCCCATCTTCTCCATCTTGATAGGAGGAATTCTTCCTTTCGGGGCTGTTTTTATCGAGCTCTTCTTCATTCTAACCTCGATATGGCTGAACCAGTTCTACTACATTTTTGGCTTCCTCTTTATAGTGTTCATCATCCTCATCATCACCTGTGCAGAAATAACAATCGTCCTATGCTATTTTCAACTATGCGGTGAAGATTACCTCTGGTGGTGGAGATCATATCTCACATCGGGATCGTCCGCTCTATATCTTTTCCTCTATGCCACATTTTATTTTTTCACTAAACTCGACATCACAAAGCCCATTTCTGGTGCGTTATACTTCGGGTACATGTTCATTGCTTCGTATGCCTTCTTTGTGGTAACAGGCACGATTGGATTCTACGCGTGCTTCTGGTTCACCAGGCTGATTTATTCTTCTGTTAAGATAGATTGAGTGATGCAAAACATGATAAAGAGAGTTCTTCAACATCTATATGTATGATTCTTGGATATCGCCATACCGGCATATTCATTTGAGCCGGTCATTGTGTTATTTGATATATAGTTAGGCTCGTATGTGATTTTTGTTATCGTCTTAATTCGTAGCTTCTGTTTTCATTTCGCCAGTCCGAAAATATTTCGACATTAGGTAGTAGGAATGGAAGATGACATATATGATGCATACATGGTTGTGATTCATCAGATTTTTTTTTTGATAAACTCTTTAATTTACATGTTATAAAATCAGTTCTTAAAAGATAATTCTTGTTATGAAGTAGATCATGAATAATAATTGAACTAAATTCTCGAAAATTATTTCAAACTCGAGTACCACTCGAGCATGCTCGAGTTTTATACACTAAAGTTGGAGACTTGGAGCTGAACTTGAAATAACGCTCGATCAAAGCCAAGTTTGAAGCAAAATTTCACTCAGCTGTTGATAAGCAACTCGACATGCCCGCAGGTCGCAACAGCAAGCCCTGTTTTATGTGTAATAATGAACTGTGATATCATGTATCAAAGTGACTATAAGGAGTGTTTCTTTCCTACATCAAGTACTGTTTGTCTTCGTTGTTTTGTTTTCTATTTTATCTTGATGTTAAGCTTAAATCTATGATCAAATATTTATTAATATCTTAATCAAAAGTAGGTAAAAATTCCCAAAAATTTGCACCATCGAACACAGTTTAAACAACCTGAAATGGTTAAAGAATACAGATTCAGCTAATCCTAACGTGCATCCAACATTAGAAAACCATGTGTAACAAAGAGCCATTGAGTGCTGAAAATACTCTCCTACCATCTCCTTCTATTTAAAAGCCCCACGTTTCACCACCAAAGCAAATAGAAACACTCACAAACCAATGGCACCATACCCTGTCATACTCATATGCATAACCCTCAGCCTCCTAGCTGGTAGCTCAGCCACCCAAGACCCCTATCTGCGCCACGTGCACCGCCCATGCAAAAAAATGGTTGTATACCATCACGAAATCCGTTACAATGGCAGCAATGCCCAAAACGCAACTGCAACCATTGTAGGCGAACCTGACGGGGCAAACAAGACTAGTCTTGCTGGACCAATCCGTTTTGGAGACTTGATTGCATTCGACGATCCTCTGACAGATGACAACAACCTCCGGTCTCCACCAGTTGGCCGAGCACAAGGGTTTTACGTGTATAGCAATACAAAACAACCAGCATCATGGCATGCATTCTCCATGGTTTTTAACTCCACAAAATATAAGGGGATTCTTACCTTTGCTGGATTGAATATGATACTGACCCCAACCAGGCACATTTCGGTAATTGGCGGGACTGACGACTTTTTCATGCACAGAGGAATAGCAAGTTTTACTACTGATGCTGTTGAAGGTGAGGTATATTTCAGGCTTCGTATCGAAATAAAGTTGTACGAGTGCTGGAAGCTCTTGAATCCTTAGGCCATGCATGGCCCCCTGGATGGGATTATGATGCATATCTATACATGTACACATCCATTATTACATAAAACCTAGTACTCGTACAAGGAATTAAATATAAGCTTCAAGCTTCGATTTTTATGTCAAGTAATGAGCATATATATATGGACTGTATATTTGTAAAATCATGAATAAATTACGTGTGCATCGCATAGATTTAAAGCTTAAAAGGGCCCACAGAACAAAAATTGAAAGCTAGCTATCTCAGTGATCAACAAAAGTTCCCAATAATCAACTCCGGTCGAGGCTTTATAAGATCTTGGACAGTGGGACAGGCCAGGTGCAAACCAGTTTTACTCCATTTTCACATTAAAAATTTCACATCTTATGCATAATATTTCTGTAAGTTTTATCCCCAGACGTAATTCTCCCTCATTAAGCTGCTATATGTGCTCTGCGCCAGATTTTTCTTGAAAACGATAATTTTAAAAATATGCAGAGAGAATCAAGGACAGGGAGATATGGCCATAGATATCATCCAGTTTCATGATTTGACAGATCTAGATTGGGAGAGGGCTATTTGATTTTGTTGGTGATATTAGACTTGCCTAAAATATTGATTTGGGAACTTGATGAGAAAATTACTATTTATTTCATTATCTTTAATATTAAAATTTTTAATTTTGCTACCAATTAGGCATTTTTTAAAAATTAATTCAATATATAATAGTAAATTTTTCATAAAATAATTTTATATACATTAATTTTTTTAGCTATATTAATATAAATAGATGTTCAAATTTGAAACTACTAAATCAGTATTTAAATAAAATAAATTTATGTCATGAAGCACCTTTGATTTCAAGGTGATGAAATCAATTTAATTAATCCAAATTATATAATTTAGTTCCAAAGAATTATTGTTTTTAAATTTTAGATCATATTACGTATTACACAAATTTTAAGGAAAATATATCATATATCATAAATATGTAAAAGTATGTATACATAAATAATAATTTAAGATAAAAATGACATATATTTATTGTTTTGCTTATTTAAAAAAAAACAACAACAATTTTAATATTTTAAATTTCGGTATTTAAATGTAGTATATGTTTTTAAGATAAATTAT
Organism: Primulina eburnea; assembly: GCF_022965805.1. Classification (NCBI taxonomy): domain Eukaryota; kingdom Viridiplantae; phylum Streptophyta; class Magnoliopsida; order Lamiales; family Gesneriaceae; genus Primulina; species Primulina eburnea. The sequence continues at coordinate 33,250,830 of NC_133106.1, read as the reverse complement.
CGGGGTCATCAACCTGGGTTTGCTGGAAAAGAAAAATAGTTTTATTGCAAATTAACGGCATTAAAATTAATTGAAGGCATATGACACCTATATGACGATGCTTCGATTCAATTGTTTCCATTTCAACGTACGCAAGTACACAGAACAACACCATATCACGCTTAGATGAATACTTTGAAATACCGATTATATCATCCAAAAATTGGAGATCACGTATTATGCAAAAATTCCCAAAAAGGAACATTTTTTCTAATGGTGCTTAATGATCCAGCAAAAGAATAGTGAGTGACACTTAGTCGCCAAAGCAGAATGACACAAGCGGCACATACCCGTAGTTGGCACATGATGACGAGCTAAACTCCGTGGGTACACGATTAGAAACAGCTCGCCAAATGAAAATTTTACTATTTGAAACACATGCCAACTAAATATCCGTCAAAGAACATATTGATAAAAAAAATGGTTAACAAAAGATTTTCATTTGGTGGCAATATCATTTTTATTTTAAATTTAAAATTGTATCAATTCAACCATTAAAATAATAAAGCCAAAGTAAGTTTACCCTTAGAGTTAAGTCTCGGAAAAAAGTAGGACAAAGTTGAGGCATCGAATAACAGAGATGCTTCGGCATTGTGGTGTGATATATGACCATATTTGTGACAAGCAATTCATAAATGGCTAAAACGACACCTTAACATTCCGAAGAATAAATACTTAGATAAAACCAAAACAAATCACAACACAGTCCCAGTCAACCTACCACATATTCCAAAACCAAGTCTTAAATCCATAAAAGGTCGCAAGATCTCAACTCCAGTTTGTTTCCATCACACTTCCCTCTTCTAGTCAAATGACTCATCATCGTCATCTGGTAACGGCTGACTAGCAGCTTGAGCAAGCTCAGCTTCATGTCTGCAAAAAAAAAATACCAATCAAAATAGATCTTCTTCATGAAAGTGAGTTCAAATTCACAATTCAAATATTTAGTCATGCGACTGGATTAGGTTTTATGTGGATGTGTATGGAGCTTTAGCCATGTATGGCTGGGTGTGAGAAAGAGAGATACTTACAGTTGCTGTGCAGCCATATCAATGTGAACTTCTGGCGGAGCAAGAGCAGGAGACTCGACAAAATGCAAACTAACATCGCTGCAAACAGAAACAAAGCAACAATCCAATTCTTTACAACAAATACAAATATTAAATTAGATGATAAAGAGAAATGCATGGTTTCTCGAAAGTAATCAAATGTGTACACACCCACCCTGCAAGTTTTCTGGCGAGATACAGGAAGGGCTTCTCAAAATTATAATTACTCTTGGCTGATATTTCATAATACTGCAGATTCTTTTTCCTGTGGAAGGTAACCTGCTTTGCCTTGACCTGCCTGTTCTTAACATCAACCTTGTTTCCGCAAAGCACTATTGGAATATTCTCACAAACCCTGAATATGGGTAGCAGAAAATGTAATATGTCATTATGCCATCAGAATTTTAAACCAAACATCACACACAATTTAAATAAAGAATACAACATACCGACAAAGATCACGGTGCCATGTTGGAACATTTTTGTATGTAAGTCGAGCTGTTACATCAAACATAATGATGGCACACTGTCCATGGATGCTACAACAGTCCAACAGCAGAATATAAGCATCATTTTTAGATATTAAAAAGTAAGCCAAAGACAAGTCACAAGACAAACAGCGATAGCGTACTCGAGGAAGTATAATGTATATCCACATCCAAACGAGTAGAGTTATCGAAATGGACCTTGGTTTTTCTCATCAACCAAAGTTACAACACACCATCATTTGAAACCGATATAAAATCATTTATATTTATATTGATAATATCATAAATTTCTACATATTTATGGGAAAAATATAAAAGACAACCTATCATTAAGAAGCACACAATTCAAGAAGGTATCAGCCATGCATTCTATCAAGACACTAAGTTCGCCTTTTAATCAGACTCATCTCTAGAGTCGTCAATTAAATATTTCTAACACAATCTTTCCTTCCCAAAACTCATCCAAATACTGAGCAGCAAAATCACAAGAATCATAGCAACTACAGTAACACTTCATAAGATCAAAAAACAAAATTCACTTACTAGTATCCATCCCTCAGGCCACCAAATTTCTCCTGTCCGGCCGTGTCCCAGCAGTAAAATCTGATTTTCCCACAGTTAGTATGGAAATCTAGTGGATGAACTTCCACACCAATGGTAGCTGCACAAAAACAGAGGATCTTTAGAAAACAATCATACAGAAAAAAGTATTCTGAAACAAGTGCGAAAGAGAACACATCCAAATGAAACTTACGCTCGTATTTCTTCTCAAATTCTCCAGTCAAATGCCTCTTCACGAAGGTGGTTTTCCCTACACCAGTAAAAGAAATCTATAATATCTATAAAACCAAAATGGCCAAGTTGCAGAAAAAATCCTTAATCATGGGTTTTTTTTACTAGAGCAATTTCCTTTACTCTAAACTCAGAAACAGTCATAAGACAGTAAACTCGAGGTTATAAGACAAGAATTTTATCATAGCTCTATCGAAATTACTAAACTAAGGCGTATGAAACTGCATAATTGATAGAACAGACAATTGAGTACGAAATTAACCATAAAGCAAAATGCAATTGTCATCACAAACCCTACCTCCCCCTAATTATTAAATCAATTATTCTGTCCAAGACTTGAGCCAGTCTAACATCCTAATCAAGGAGTAAAAGTGGAAAAAACTAAACCTAAATCCGAACAAAATACTACTGATACACATTCGAACATATAACATGAGCTGCCGAAATCATCATAAATCTTTTATCGATGAAATAAACATTGCAACAATCACATAGTCGGCTAAATAAACACGCGAAAACAAGAATCAATATTTGAATAAACATAAAAATTACCAGTGCCACCATCGCCGACAATTACGAGCTTGAAGCTCGGATAATCCACAGTTTGTTGGTTCGGTAAAGCCTGAATATTACCAAAACGGAAAAAAAAAAGATCAGAAGAATCAAATTAACACAAATACAAATCTGCTGCAAGGATCTAAGAATGAACATTTACCATGTGATTTTTCTGCGGTTTTGAACAAAAGACGATACTCGAGAGAGGAAGTAAGCGTAAAATCTGCGAATGATGCGTTTGTAAGCACGCGTATATATATGGATTCGGAAGCCCTAATGCGGAGTAGATTTTTGAATTTGTGCTAAACCGAGTAGCTTTAAGCTGACGCGATGATCTGAGCCGTTGGATCAAAAGTTGTAGCGGTGTCACATGCTTGTCGCGTGTTCGGGGTGGGGGGACGTCTTTCTAGAAGTGGGCTTACTACTTGGGCCACATAGCCCAATTAAAGAAACATGTTACGGGCCAATGTTCCAATAAAACAGGTCTTACAAAGCACATAAACAAAACATTGGTGACCTAAATAAAAAAATTGTTTCTACTTATGAAAGTAATTCAAAATCATGAAATTTTAAAATTATATATAAAAACAAAATTTGTTTTTTTCTTAAAAGAGGTTGACATACGACAATACTGCTCTAATTTTGAAAAAAAGTGTCCTTGAAAAGAAATATTGAATTATTAAATTTGCTCTTGATTAATTGATATCAACCTTGAATTGATACATAAAGTCCGCCTTCGATTTTTACTTTCCTTTTCTTTTGTTTTTGTTTTTTTCTTGTAAACGAAATAAGCTTGTGATTCATCCCAGAGTTCATCTAAACGTAACAGAAGTATGTAAACATAAAATTCGAAGAAATTTTACGTTGAGTTGCAATTTGAAAATGTGGGAAGTAAACAATAGTGTAAAAGTATATTCAAATTTATTTAACTTAAAATAGCATGTTACATATGATATTTCAAAAGCACACTCTTCATACATAGTATAGAAGTAGGAAGCAAAATAACAAAAACTCTTTGCACTTCCCCTCACACGATGTTTAGTATACTTTAACCAAATTTCACTCAAAACTAGCTTAGAATCGCCTCAGATTGGGAATGCTAGCCAACTTCACATCATCCACAACAGGGCCACAAAGGGAAGCATAGTCGGTGCTCCTCGTGTGATAGTACGTGCTGAAAAACATGACTCGAGTCTGAGTAGCTCTAGCCACGAATCTTAGAACAGCCCTCTTGTACCCGCCTCTTCCCTTGGAGTCGTATGGGACTTTTAGTGTCTCCCTACCCGCAAAGGCCTCCACTATCATGGATCCCTCGCAGGAATTGCTGGCATCCCCGACCGCAAATGTGAGCTCGTATGTTTGGCCAACGACGGTTCGGACGTCTTGCCCTATGGCACTTTCTCTTCCCCCGACGAGTTCGATGGCTCGTTTGCCGTGTGGGACGGAGAAGTGAGCCGAGTCTATGTATTTGACGGCTTTCAGGGAATCGACTTTCCAGGCTGGGAGAGCAGAGTGATCATCTACACTGATTGGAGGTATAAGGACTCCACTACTTATGTTGGGAAACATGTACGCACCTTCTTCAAAATCTCCGTTTCTTATGAGATTGTCTGCAAGAACGAGTACAAAAGGTCATCAAAATCTGTATGGTGCTTAGATATGAAATGTGCAGTAGCTGAACAAGACTACAAATTAAGCATACCTTTGGTAGCTTGAGGAGTCTTCAAAAGCCGGATAGCAATCGAATCAACCAAAGGCCCGCAAGCCGGATCCTCTTCTCTCCCGGGATTGTGAAGTAGTATCTCAGTCCACATCGTACACTGCGCGAAATGCAAACGCGTACAAGTCCCAACCGTCGCTACTATACAAAGTTTGGATTGGTATGACCTCATAGTCTGGTGCCACCGAAACGTTTAGTCTCTCGTCTTGAGCACAAGTCCGAGCAGCACTAAGCGTTATCGCATAGGATGCTCCTTTGGTAACATTTATGAGTTGCTTGATCGACGCCTCGTTGCCTAGCCGTACGGCTGCATACCCCTCAGGAACGACTAGGAGCATGTCGCCTTGTTTTTGTCCGGCTTTTACGTACTCGACGAAGCCCGAAATGTGCCATTTCGGTATGGCATGGGGTTTCAGTACCACTGTTCCTTTGAGGTCTGAGGGGTTGGGAGGCTGCTCAAAGTTGCCATTTTGTAGTGGTCCTGCATTTTGTGCATGTTGACATAGGTTCAAATTACAATGTAACAAGATTTAAATTTATTTGACCATTATATTAATTAATACATTTGCCAGCAGAAAATGGATAGGACCATCTGCATATGTGTGCTGGTGGTAGACCCACAGATGTGGAGGCCATTTAATGCACTTTAAAGTGGTAGAATCAGCGTCTAAAATATTTAGAAAAATAACATTAAAATAAATTAGACGACTCCTTCAACAAAATTTACATACAGTATCCTTGCTCAAAAACAAATTAACAAGAGAGTATGCCTTTTCAGCGCACAGTAAGGAACATTTGTCTTGTCTTTTTACAACTCAGACTTATCAGGATTGAAAAAGTACGTTTTCTCATCAATGCATATCTCCAACCATCATGCCAACAGTTACAGACTCAGTATGAGGATTTATATTTTAAATTTGTATCAGAATCTAGGCATTACACTACTCTACGCCCAAAATTACATTCTGAAAAGAAGCAAGCAAGATGGCCATTGGAAGGCAGTCGAACATGCTTGGGAGCTTACCGTCAGTGAAGGCATCGGCAATTCTGCAAGTGCACAAACAAAACAACAAAAAGACAGTGAAAAAGAGCTTCATTCCCTGAATTTGAAGTGAGAATTGATAGAAGAATTTATGGCTTTTTTCCTTGTAGTTCAAATGGGATTTGAGTGAAGGGGCTACTTATACATGCCAATGGGAGTAAATGACCTTGGTTTTTGTGTTTAATAATTAATAGTGTAAATTTATGATCGGACGGTTCTCGATTGATCATAAATAATGCAGCTTCACATGGGATCATTTAATGCCCACATTCCCTCCCCTCCCATTTGTGTCTTGTTTTGTTTTAGAATGTTTATCTATAACTTATAAATTATTTATTTATATATGATATTTGAAGGGATGACTATCTTACTCATGATTAATATTTTTTCTATTTAGTTTGGTTTATATCCAAATATTATAATATTGTCGTTGTAAAAAAATAGTGAAGGGTTATACTAACATTTGAATGAATTATATTTATATGAGGAGCATTTCATAATTTTAAAATTTAAGAGATTAAAGCACAATTGAAATGTTGAAACTAAAAAAATAGAAAAACAAAATTACAATATGTACGTCATATAAGAGTGATTTTGGAAGAAAAAAACGGTGTTAATTTTTGTCTATAACATTGTTTGGTTCGTGTGATATGATTAGTAAATAATACATAGTAAGAGTGATTATAAATGAAAGGTAATGATAAATAATATATTGTGATAAATTATATGATGTTTGATATGATTTTATGTTTCTTGATTATTTTTTTAAGAGTGAGTCTCATGTGAGACCGTCTCACGGATCAAAATCTGTGAGACGGGTCAACTCTACTCATATTCACAATAAAAAGTAATACTCTTAGCATAAAAAGTAATATTTTTTCATGGGTGACCCAAATAAGAGATTCGTCTCACAGATACGACCCGTGAGACCGTCTCACACAAGTTTTTGCCTTTTTTTAATTATATTATGATTATTTAAATGCCCTCAGCATATATCACAATCTTAATCATGAACACAAAACATACGGTAAGTGAACAATTAAAAATCAATCATCTCTTAATATGTATACCAAATACTGCATATATATTTAGTTCTAAATGAAATCTAAATTATTTTATTATTTACATAAATAAATTTATCCATCATCATCTTATCTTTCGAATCAATTGATCGTTAATCTCGTTGCTTAGTGATTATATTTATATTTACATGTTACACTACTAATTTTCGGTTATAATTATAAGAGTTAAAAAAAAAACTAAACCTTGAAACACCTTCCATGTACAAAATGATCAAAAGGCACGTGCTGTTTGATTCTCATTTGAATTCAGTCAATGATCTACGGGTTTTTTTTAAAAATAATTTAAATTTTAAAATTAATTTCAAAACTAATTTAAAAAAAAAAAAAAACTCTTTCAAAACTAATGTAATCCGTGCTTACGGAGCGCGGGCACTGCACAGGTGTAGCCACGAAAGAGGGACAGAAATTTAGCGACGAAATATATCCAATAAATCGTCGCTACATCAAATCCGCGCCGATTTAAATCTGCGACGGTTTATATCCGTCGCTAAACTTAGCGACGGTTTATATCCGTCGCAATTTCAACATTTTGGAATTTTTTTAATGGTAGTACATTGTCGTTTGTTTAACTAATTTAGACATTATATTTAAATATTTCACTAAGAAAACATGTAAAAAGTTAACATATTATATTTTACAATATATTTATATTATTAATTTATGTGAAACAGTCTCACGAGTCATATTTTCTGAGATATGACAAAAATTCATGTGAAACAGTCTCACGAGTCTTATTTTCTAAGACATCTATCTTATTTCGGTTATCCATTAAAAATAAAAAATATTATTTTTATGCTAATAGTATTATTTTTTATTGTAAATATCGATAGGGTTGACGCGTCTCACAGATAAAGATTCGTGAGACCGTCTCAAAAGATCTTACTCTAGAGATATTATGCACGAACTTTATTACGTTTCTTATTATTATTACTTAAAAAAAATTTAAGTTTTAAAATATGAAATCTTTATAAGAATAAAGATAATAAATGTATCTTAAACTTAAATTTTTTTTAGTAATAATAATAAGAAACGTAATAAAGTTCGTGCATAATATCTCTAGAGTAGGGTTTTTTGAGACGGTCTCACGAATCTTTATCTCTGAGACGCGTCAACCGTATCGATATTTGCAATAAAAAATCATACTATTAGCATAAAAAATAATATTTTTTATTTTTAATAGATAACCGAAATAAGATAGATGTCTCAGAAAATAAGACTCGTGGACTGTTTCACATGAATTTTTGTCATATCTCAGAAAATAAGACTCGTGAGACTGTTTCACATAAATTAATAATATAAATATATTGTAACATATAATATGTTAATTTTTTACATGTTTTCTTAGTGAAATATTTAAATATAATGTCTAAATTAGTTAAACAAACGACAATGTACTACCATTAAAAAAATTCCAAAATGTTGAAATTGCGACGGATAAAAACCGTCGCTAAGTTTAGCGACGGATATAAACCGTCGCAGATTTAAAACAGCGACGGTCATTATAAACCGTTGCGGATTTGATTGTAGCGACGGTTTATTTGATATATTCCGTCGCTAAATTTTCGTCCCTCTTCCTGAGCAGCGTCCACGCTCCGTAAGCGCGGATTACATTAGTTTTGAAAGAGTTTTTTTTTTTAAATTAGTTTTGAAATTAATTTTAAAATTTAAATTATTTTTAAAAAAAACCCATGATCTACCTATGAATCACTCTTCATGGACGATGTTGAAATCAGGATAAAATGAGAGTTCACATTTGAAAAAAAATAAAATTGCATAACCTTTTAATATAAAATAAACAATAATTAAAGTACTATTCTAGTCGATTTTAATGTACCTCGTCGAGAGCAATGCTACATATACAACGAAGAATTATATAATATTTTGTATACTATAAAAAATTAAATACAAAAATGTTATTTATCAAATCTTAAGATACATAAAATAAAAAATATCGCGAAATAATATCAAAATCTTATTATATAATTTATGTAAATATCATTATTATCTTGTCGGTACCAAATTTTGTGACCAAATAAATTAATGGACTACGAAATGCCAAGATACGCAATCAGTGCTTGCACATGTATTATCACACTATCGAGGGACAAAGGGGCAACCCCGTAGAAATTACATGGATCAATCATGGAAATCAACATGCATGTGACACATTGTCTATTTTCAAGAATTTAGTATCGTAATTAAATTTTAAACACGTAATCATCCATTATTTATTTATTTATTTTTTTTTATCTTTTTTTAAAAAAATTAAATTATTTATTTTTATCAATAGAAAAAGGAGAGAACAAAATCAACTTTTTTTAAAAAAAATTGCTTCATGAGATGGATGATAAATAATGTATAAAATGTAAATGATAAATCATTTTGTATATACGTATATAATAAACATGATGATTTCTAATTTTAATCATTTTTCGAACTTGACGTTAAATGAAACAAATATGTGTAATCAATTAATATCTCACATTTCACACAAGATGGTATAACATCATTTTCAGTAGCGCATCCAAACATGGCGCAAGAGTTGGAGACCCCATTAACCGAAATGGGCCCACTACATGGACCAGATGTGTAGGTTCGATTACACCTAATAAGGCCATCTCCAACCCATTACACTATCTTAGTGTCACACTAACTTTAAAATAGTGTAATTCTTACACTAAATCTAAACTCATCTCCAACCCATCAACTCTAAACTCTACATCAAAAAGAATATTCTCAGAATATTCCCTATTATTTTATTCACAACAAATAATTTATTTCACAAAATATTTTAAACACAATAATTAAAATATCATTAATATCTAAAATAATGTATATATCGAAATTCATTATAAATATACATGAATTAAAAAAATTTAATTAAATAATGTTTTTTGAATTACGTTAAATTTTTTAGTATTTAATATTATTATTTTAAATACTTAAGCTTAATACTTAATTGAATGTAATAATTGCTAATTTAATCACATAAAAAAATCAAAAAAAAAAAAAAAAAATTAACGCTATTGCTACAGTATTGCACCAAATTTGGTGCAATACTGTAGCACACCACCAAAATAGAGTAGGAAATGGTGTTGGGTTGGAGAAGAAAAACTCACACCATGATGGAGTATTGCACCAACATGGTGTTGGGTTGGAGATGGCCTAAGAACTTTGGATCGTGAATTGTTCTCGGGCCTGAATTCACGTGGCCGTGTAATTAATGATATGGATATAAAAGAATATCAGCAAATTTTTTTTAATACCGAAATTAGATAAAATTATATAAAAAAACACATTAAAAAATAAATACACATTACGCAAATTTTTTTATAAACTAGATATGTAAGATTATGAATCAAACGTTTGTCGTTTTTACCAAAAACTTAATCTTTTAAAGTTGTATAGAACGAACATATACATCCATATTCCATATATCCAGAATAGCATGTGAAAAATTATTGATAGTGATGAGAATTTTTTGACAAAATGCGAATCTACTCAGGCATATAAATTATACATGAATAGCATGTAAAATTATAACTGCATGTTCCGCTGCTATGACAATATCCTATATTTATGAGACATTCAAGAAACAAAATGGAAGTTGATGTATCAACAGAGGAAACACTTGTTAAATCATAGTACATGCAATCACATGGGATGTCCAAAAATAGACAATTACCAATGACCGTTAAAATTTGGGATGGTAGTTGGCACTTGGGAGGTCGGATCTCATTGGTAGAGTTCGGATCAGACCTTCGAAATCTGGAAGCACAAACAAGAACGTTAGAAGAGGACCGGAAGCTTGTTCCAGCGTAACCCGCCCGATGCTCAAGTCATAAAATAAAAACTGAGAGAATAATATTTGTGTAGTGTGAGTGAATATACGAATGAGTAAACAATTAATTAAACCTGATATTTATAGGAGATGAATAAATTCTCGATTTGGTACGTCTAGATTCTCAGAATCTTGGAAAAAATTAAATTAAACCTTCTCGGGTCTTACCTCTGTGGGCTTTACTGATGTAGGCTACCCGTTAACGTCTGAGTAGGAGATCTTCTAGATATGAGCGCGCCTAAATTCTGAATCCTATCGGAGCTCGGCCAAAATATTCTCAATCAACACGATGTCATAATCTGGGAAGTAGGCTCAGATAGAGATGGGAGGTCGGCCATCTTTCTCTCTGATTGACAAGATTACATATATATGGGAAGTCGGCTGGGATGATCTCCTCAAAGTTTCGTGTACATGAGGTGACCTCTTGATGGGTTCTGTCACGAAAATGACCTTCCGATACTTTCTGAATACTTGGTATGGGCTATCGAGAGTGAGCCGAACCCATCTCCGAGATATCAACCAAGATTGTTACATGTTGGCTCTAAATTTTTTTTCTCATTTCTCGAATAGTATTCTTCTCCTGCGTCTATATAAAATTCGATTACGCGAGCAATATATTCTCTTCCGATATCTAATGAATATTAAAATGTTATACTATCCATGTACAGGGATCGCGGCCCCATCGATATGACTAGCTTCATGAGTTGAAGAATCTGAAAAAGGAACAATTTTAGTTACCATCAAATAAGAAGAATGATTATAAAGGAAAAAAAACATGCAAAATAAATACAATTATAACAATTGATTATGCCCAAAATAACCTGGTCAACAATCTATCAATTTATTGTTCTTTTACATAAAACAATTAGATCCATCGAGATAACCATGTTTAGGTTTAAGTTTTAACATTTAATAAGTACTTTACGTATTTAAATTGTTTCAAGGTAAGTAAATTTTCTTGGGAAGAAATATATAAATCATGAGCACTGACCATGGTTGAGACCCAATCATGGCCGGACATGACGAGAGGCCCAAGAGGCCTATGCTTCTGGCCCAGACGTCTAATAGGGTCCAAAAAATTAAATTATATATTAATTTTACTTTTTTTTTTTGTTTTTTTTTTTAAAAATAATTTTTAAGAACTAGCTAATTCAATTATGTAATAAATTCGATAGTCCAAAATAATTTATGGCAGCCCTTCAAATCACACGCTGTATATATTGAAAAGATGATAAAATATAGTAGTGTTGATAACAATGCGGCGTGTAGCCGCGAGCCAACAAAATTTCGATTTTTTATCTTGTTTTTTTTCATTCTTAAAAACATTGGAAGAAGTAATTTAATGTGTAAAAATGTTTCTAGAAAGTTATTTCAATTTCAATGTTATAGTAAGAGATGTAGCTTACTTATAACTTGGTTTTAGTCTTTGTGTGACATTAACAACTATATCTATTAATAATTTGAAAAATTATTTAAGAAATTGTCATTTTAAGTATTTTTTTGAAAAATGATCGAGCGTGAAAGCCGCCTTCCTCATTTTTCTTCCCATTACATTAATGGTCTCCACGTCATATACAATTTATAAGAAATAAACAAAAAATAATATGTTATATAATTATCTAAATAAAAATTATAGGAAATTGGTCCAAAAATATAGTTTTGAGATATTAGTGTTGACTGTTTTGTCAAGTTTCGAAGCTTTAAAAAAAATCACCATGCATGAGAGCAAACTTTAATATCTGAGCTTCACTCCGTGATTAATACATGGTACATACGCTGATATTGAGAGCATATAGTTAACCTAGATCAATCAAATTTGGTCTCGTTGGTGACTTGGTGCATCTCTTTTCTTTATTGTATTTTTCGTATGTAATTGTCTTGATATGGTCGGATTTTTTGTTATATATATTGGGGCAAAAATTTGTGTGAGACGGTCTCACGGGTCGTATTTTGTGAGACATATCTCTTATTTGGGTCATCCACGAAAAAGTATTTGAAACACCCCACTTAAATAAACATTTTTAAATTTAAAATAACCTGACATCAGCGGAAGCATTTATCTTTAAAATAAAATATACTATATATACATTTCAAACATTATCTTACAATACATACCATACATAATCTCAAACATCTAATTCAAATACCAATATTACATATAATAAAATACATGATATTTTTAAAAACTTTAAATGTTCATCACACCCCAATAAAATCATTAACATATTCAAATAAAATTTTTCCAATACAGTAGCTATATGACTTCTTCCCCTTGGACAATCTGCTTCAAATCTTTTTATTACCTGCATCACATGACATTAACTGAAATGAGATAAAACTCAGTAAGTAGAGAACTTTACATAACAAATACATATTTATATGGCTTGGCTTGAAACATTGCAATGACAATAAACATTGAATAATATCATCTTCAATGAACAATAATGATAAAATCGATATAGATGATATTTCATAACATGAATTAAAGGAAATGAAACAATAGCTCAATGATCTGTAATCTGTGAATGTTATCTCTGTTAATATATATAAATATATATCGGACTGTGAGAGATAACCATGAGAGGAAATGATAGTCTGTAACTTGTAATCTGTGACCTGTGAATGTTATCTCTGTTAATATATATATAAATATATATCGGACTGTGAGAGATAACCTATGGATAGTATCTCTGTGATATATGAAAATATATACCAGACTGTGAGAGATACTCTTCATGTGATTGGCCAATGACATGCATGAATTACTATCATTCCTTGGATTGAAACATATGAAATTCATTGGGACAATTGAACAAACACTTGATAGGTACAATATCTTGCTAGCTTCTTTATCAATGAAATCAATGAAATTCTTGGATCAATGAATATATATCAACAAATATGACAATAACATGTCCATGAAAGAAGCTAGACATCAATAAAAATGGCTTGGATACATATATATCATGTGAGCACAAGAAATAGCCTCTACTTACTACCCAATCAACATTTGGTGGCAAAGATGATCTCAAAAGAATCCCTACAACAATAAACACCATAAAATCTATGAATTAACACCATATATACATAGATCTATAAAGTCAACGCAAACCTTCAACCCAACAATTCCTTGTAAAACCAAAGAATAACTAAGATCTTACCTTGTAGCTTGCACCTAGACTAGGAGATGCTAAGATTTCCTCAAAAATCCTTGAACTTGGTTGAAGATTTGGAGAAGAGAATTTTGGGGAAAAGAGAAGGGAACCTATGAGAGAAATGAGAGATGAAGGAATGAAGATATTTCTCAATACCATGCTATAAAAATCATTCCATAACCTTAAAATCGTGTTTTGGAAGTAGCAATTTCGTCCAATACATCATGGCAGCGCACCCGCGCTCAACTTGCAGCGCGGGTGCGTGCTGTTCCGCACGGGCAGCGCAGGGCAGCGCACCCGGTGCAGGCAGCGCACCGGCGCTGCCTATGGCAGCGCGGGTGCGCTGCACCCTAGCTCTATTCCTCCGACACGAACTCCTAAAAACATCCTTTCTTGACTTAATATCCAACCTTTTCTTATTCCACTCAATTCTTATAAATTATAACAACCAAACTTCTTCTAAAATCAAGCATAATACCATCACAACTAGCATTCATCCATTCCCAAAATCATCAACAACTAGACCACTATAAATTCTCTAAACCATTGTCAATAACATTAACTATAACCATCATCAAACTTGACAATATCAATATATGAATATCCCATAACCATAACACATGAAATCATTGATCATAGAACAATAAAAACTTGGGATATTACAGTATTATTTTTTATGCTAAGAGTATTACTTTTTATTGTGAATATCTGTAGGGTTGACCCGTCTCACAGATAAAGATTCGTGAGACCGTCATACATGATCAGACCTACTCATATATTGGATATAAATTTTTTACTTTATAAGAAGTTAAACAGCTCCATAGAGGCAGGCATGCACCTCGCAAAAGTAGGAAAAATTGATCATATAAGAGGATAAATGAACAGATATGTAAAAAAAACGTGCGGCATTTGGATAGAGATGAATGCATTTAGAGACCGTCGATGACTTTGATTAGTTCGTGTTTAGAGAATAATATATTAATAAATGACTTTGCTCAAATATTTTATTTTTAAAACTAACCCTCACAGAGTATTTGAAGTGTTTCAAATATACGAGGGAATGATAGTTTTAAAAAAATGATTGATCAACATCAGTTTACTAACGATCCCCCGCATAGTTTAGACCTAATAAGTAGTAACACGGCCAATGAGAAAATGTACATAGGGCGAGGTGTATGGTGGTTGTTTAACTCAAATGTACGAAGAAAGTGTGTATCAGAATTAGATGTTGTATGCATGTGTTGTAGCACATATTCACAATATGTAACAGAATATATTAATTAAACACGCAAATAAACTTTGATGAATAAAAAAAGACAAAATAAATATACACAAATATAATTTAATATTATATATTAATATAATTTTTTCATTATACTTATTGAGTATTCATTCATGATATATATTGATATTCATGATATCCAGAGAATATTTTTAATTTGATATTATACATTAATATTAATTCACAATATTTATGGAATAACAAGAGGATACTTAACTTGATATTATACTTATGAGAGTAATAATTTATAATATTTATTAATATTCATTCATTATATTTATTAGTATTCATTTAATTTCATAATACTTATTGGTATTTATTTATAATTAGTATTTATATTCATGAAATATGAAGACGTGCGATACTTAATTTGATAGCATTTTTTCATAAACTTTATAGTATTCATTATGTTAGAATTAGAGATTGATTTAGATGGGAGATGAATAGATAATCTCAACAAATTGTAAAAATATTTCTGTTGGATTAACAATACCGAAACACAATTCTCGTCGATAAGATATAAATAAACTTATAGTTGATTACTTAGCGAAAAAAAAAGACTCTCCGAAAAGTGTTGAATACAAAAAAATGGTTTAAGTTAAGAACAATTATGTTATCAAATATTGAACAAAAATGGACTTACCGGAATGTAAATAACAAAAATTTATTTTTGAGTATACGAAAACTTGAATTACTCATATGTCACACATTTTTCCTTGTAGAAGGATTTCACTAAAAGACTTTGATATTTACAATATTTTAAAATTGCCCACTTCAGCAAGACTTACCACACTGTCTAACTGAAATTCTTAGTATATCATATTCTTAAACAATTTGAATAGTATGACTTCTTACTCTCAGCTATGATGATTTCTCAAAATAAATTCTAAGAACGAATTGATCCTTAATGATCAAATTACAAAGTGTCAGTGTGTGCTTGATATGATCAGTTTTGCTTTCAAAAATTTCGTTGAACTCGAAGAACTGTTCTTAGACAAATAGAAATGTTGAAGCCAGGAGAGATCTTAAGCATGCCCGACTGATTTATTTATAGGTATCGCATATAATGATCTTTCTTTTGAATTTGGAAATCCGTTACAAATATAGATCTCATTGTACCATGTCATCATCCTTTCTGACAAATAGTACACTTTTGGTACTTCGCATGGAATCTGATATTCAAAAAATTTAAAAAAACTATTATATGAGATCTTATTCAATCATCAGCTGGGCTCTGCTATTCAGAAATGATTAGCAGATATTCGTGTAATTTCCGTTGTTTAGACTAACTGACTTGCTGAAGTATATTGTTCTATTCCTTGTTCTTTGATCGGCTCGGCTGCCTTCAACGACCCTTTATTTCATCTCGACTTCTATCAGCGATCCTTTGTCGTCAAATAGTTCAATAACATTTTCATTAGGCAACGATATGACTCTGATTAACAGTCTTGCTCTGGAAACATATCTACACAATCGGTTTTTTTTTTTTCAATTTAATTCGATTAAGCTCTGTAGTTATCCATTGGATTAGCACTCTTATTAAATCACCAAAACATAAGTGTTCTAACAAATTCATTATACTTGTATTCATTCATATTACTAATTATTAATTATTTGTATTCTTGATCAATAGGATATTTACTTCATTCATCATACTCAAGAATATCCATTCAAAATAGTTAGGCAAAAAATAGTGTGAGACGGTTTCACGGGTCGTATTTTGTGAGACAGACCTCTTATTTGGGTTATACATGAAAAATTATTACTTTTTATGCTAAGAATATTATTTTTTATTGTGAATATCGATTATTTGGGTCATTCATGAAAAAATATTACTTGTTATGTTGAGAGTATTACTTTTTATGCTAAGAGTATTACTTTTTATTGTGAATATCGGTAGGGTTGACTCGTCTCATAAATAAAGATTCGTGAGACCGTCTCATAAAAGACCGTCTCAAATAGTTATTGTGCGAAACTTATGTGGCATTCTTAAAATAACAAAAGAAAGAATGAACTGATAGCAAACTTATTAGTTTAGTCAAACATACTTAATTTTTCCCCTCAAATGTACCTGATAAGCCATCTAATGCATCTTCCATAACAACACAAATACCGATTTCATTTATACCATATAAACATTTTGACCTGTTACACAGACATTTATTAATTGGACATTAATGATACAATTGAATGACGCATATATTCAAGGACTTGGAATAGAAGCAGCTGTAGCATTCTAAACCCCCTTTTTTTTAGTACAATTGCTTGGGGTGGGATGGTAGGCTAGAACCCACGCCTCTCCAACATAAATTATTGAATTAATCCCGAACCAATTTAGTCTGGTTTAATATGGAATCAACATCCAGATTGAATCGAATTCAACATCAATAGTAAATTAGATTGAGTTGTTTCAAATGAATCAAAAATCATTTTAATTCGATCCGTTTGAATCCGGTATCGAACTAGTTTAGAACTGATTTTGTACAGCTATATTGAATAACATATTCAATATATATATATATATATATATATATATATATATATATATATATATATATATATATATATATATATATATACATATACATATATATATATATATATATATATATATAATTAATAAATAAACTAAAAATTGAGAGGAGATTTATATCTAATTTCCTCTTTACTTAGTAAACTACGTTTAAAGATCCTCCGAAGAAGCTCATCATAAGGAATTCCGCCATCTGGACGTACGGGACTACCGAAAGGAAACTCGTGATTTGCCGCAAAAGAAGCACAAGAAAAAGTACCCGATGAGGCTGTCTCACCGGAAAACACATCGTCCAACTGTACAAAAATCAGAGAAAGAGAGACAGACTCAATAGCGAAGAGTCCACAGCAACAAAAAACAGCCACGAAAATGGAACGGAAACCATTATATCATTGATAAGACAAAGAAACATAAGAAGGTGGCCAAGAAGCGGACTCGTTCGTGTGGGCAGAATGAAGCACATGTTTGGGAAAAAGCCAATATTAAATGGCTCCATGTGTGGAATGAGAGAGATAGATGATGAAATCGAATTAGTCTCGAAAGATGAGAAATATTCTGATGCCATTTCGAGGGGCATTCTTCCTTCTCTCGGCGCTAACAGCAATCGCAAGGTCAAGCTTCGTCGCTTCATTGTCTCCCCTTTTGATCGTCGTTACAGGTACGCGGTACGCCGGCTCGATATGTTTTGGAGATCGGCACGCATGTGTGTTATTTTGCATGCAGTTTTTTTCTAAAATTTAAAAGTTCTGGAAAATATCAAATGATTTTTAGTGGTTCGTGTCATCTTCTGTGTTTGATTTTGCATGCATATTTGGTCGTGGACCAGGATTTTTTAAATGGATTATTATTTTTTAATAATTATGTGATCACGTTCTTGGTTCAGTTTTCTGTATCATAAATGGATTTTTTTTTTTAATAATTATGTGATCACGTTCTTGGTTCAGTTTTCTGTATCATAAAGATGATGATTTGATTGCAGTTTCTGGGAAAATCTTGAATGGTGACTTGCTAAACATGGGATATTGCTAATTAAATTCAGCTTAAGCCTTAATGGTTAAATTTTGTTTGTATGCACGTGTGTTTGCTTATCAATAATCAAGATTTAATGCAGCTTGATTTTTACAGTCTTAAGTTTATAAAAAATCTTTGGCCCTGTGGGTGAAGACCCTGAATTGGTTAAGGTCAGGCTAGTGAACCAAGTTTTCTAAAAAAATATTACTCATAAGACATAATATTGGACATGATGCATATTGTTTAATCTGTTCGATCTTTTCAGAGCTTGGGACTCCTATCTAGTGCTATTGGTCTTCTACACAGCGTGGGTGTCCCCGTTTGAATTTGGCTTCATTAGAAGACCTAGAGGGCTTCTCGCCATTACAGACAACATCGTAAACTCATTTTTCTTCATCGACATTGTCCTTACATTCTTTGTCGCCTACCTCGACAAAGAAACATTTCTTTTAATCGACGACCAAAAGCTAATTGCCTTGAGATACTCAAGAACCTGGCTGGTGTTTGATGTGATCTCCACTATACCTTCTGAACTTGCTCGGAAAATTTTACCCTCTACGACGGAAACATATGGATACTTTAGTATGCTTCGCCTCTGGCGTCTCAGACGAGTCAGTGCAATGTTCAAGAGGTACCATATTTGCCTCTTGCAAAGTTCATTTGGTTAAAATGAAAGTTAGTATATGATATAGGTATATTTGTTGATATGATCTAATTGTCTCTGCAGATTGGAGAAAGACAAAAACTACAACTATTTCATGATTCGAATCTTGAAGCTTACTTGGGTAAGAATCTTAAAAGGCAGGTGGTTGCTTCACTTATCGAATATAAACTTAATTGATCGAGTGTATGTGCTTCGTGTAGGTCACTATTTTTGCGGTTCATTTCGCCGGTTGCATCTTCTATTTTATTGCTGATAGGTACCATGATCCACAGAAGACTTGGATTGCACTTTTCATGGAAAATTTTCACGAATCCCCGATATGGGATCGCTATGTTATGTCTATATACTGGTCTATAGTTACCGTCACAACTACCGGCTATGGCGATTTTCATCCCGTGAACAAGGATGAAATGATATTCGACATTTTCTTTATGCTATTCAATCTCGGGTTGACTGCCTATATCATTGGAAACATGACCAATTTGATCGTTCAATCAACCTTCAGAACCAGAAAATTCGTAAGTTCACTCTTGTGTCGATTTAAAATCTTTTATCCAACCACCTCCACCGAATGGTGTAGTCCAACTTCTTTTGCAGAGAGAAACTATAAATGCAGCCTCAGGATTTGCGAAAAGGAACCAACTGCCTCCTCGACTGCAAGATCAGATGCTTGCTCACTTGAGCCTCAGGTTCAGAACTGATTCAGAAGGGCTGCAGCAGCAAGAGACTATGGATGCTCTCCCGAAAGCTCTTCGTTCGAGTATATCACATTTTCTGTTTTACAGTCTTGTGGATAAAGTGTACTTGTTCCATGGGGTATCTAGCGACCTGCTCTTTCAACTGGTACAGATTGGTGTTCTTGTTTTCCATTTGATTATAAATAACCTCGTATCAAATAGATATTCTTGATGGTCTTAACTCTGAAATATTGTAGGTCACGGAGATGAAGGCCGAATATTATCCTCCTAGGGAAGATATAATTTTGCAAAATGAAGCTCCTACTGATCTATATATTCTGGTTAGCGGTGCAGTGGTAAGATCAAATCGAGCTCTCTCGGTGTGAGCATATGTCAATCAGGCAATTACATTCGCATTTTCAGCAACAATCTAATACTGTGTTTACGGTGCAATATAGGATCTTATCACGCATACAAATAGAACAGAACAGGTAAACTAATACCTTTCCTTACATCAGATTTCTATAAGGTGGTATAAACATAAAATTGATCAGAACAAATTCTTTTCTATGAATCGTTAAGGAAGTTGGGGAGTTGAAGACTGGAGATGTATGCGGTGAAATTGGTGTTCTTAGCTGTAGGCCGCAACTTTTTACGGTTCGTACGAAACGATTGAGCCAGCTTCTGCGGTTGAGTCGTAACGCACTTTTGAACATTCTTCAAGCTAATGTTGCAGATGGGACAATAATCATGAACAATGTACTTCAGGTACATTGAAAAATAATTGCATTTCGCTACTTTAAAGTTATTTCTTGGTCGCCCTTTGTTCCATATTGTCATTATCTGATGAGTAAGTCCGGAAATATTTGTCGTCGACTACATGTGTAAAACTTATCGTATTAAATTTCTCCAATATCAAAATCAAAATTTATACATTTTCGAAATTTCGTAAATCAACAATACCATGACACATGTTGAAACTGACAGGGGTTGCTTGGTTGAGTAGTGTGCTTGCACCAGTACACAAAAATTATAGCCACTAACAGTGATGCGTTTGAAATCTTTTAAGTCGTGTATAGGCAAAATATCATATTTCGATCTTTAATTTGCCTTCGAGAACAACGGTTGGAAGTATAGCTATCAACCAAAATGGATCTCTCCTTAATGGCTTTGAAATAATTCATCAGATTTGTTTGCAGAATCTGAAAGAAAGGCAAGACCCTCTGATGCAGTCGATTTTGATAGACACGGAGCACATGCTTGCTCATGGGAGAATGGACATGCCACTCAGCTTATGCTTTGCAGCCGCCAGAGGAGATGATTTATTATTGCAACATTTGCTGAGACGAGGCATGGATCCGAATGAATTAGACAACAACGGTCTCAGTGCTTTGGTACGAGATATTTCTTTACGCATTGTTTTATGTTTGAAGTGTCGTAACTGCTGATAGCTAGCATCTTCGTGTTCAACTTTCAGCATATTGCCGCATCCAAAGGAAGTCTAGAATGCGTGCTTCTGCTTTTAGATTATGGAGCGGACCCTAACAGAAGAGGTACCAATGTGAGAGGCTACATGATTTTAAATGAAAAATATTCAATGTTATAACTAAAGAGAAGAATTATCTTGTGTAGATTCCGAAGGAAATGTCCCATTATGGGATGCAATCTTGGGGAAGCACGATTCTGTGATAAAACTTCTGGTAGACAATGGGGCAACGTTAACTTCTGGCGACGTTGCTCATTTTGCATGCTACGCTGTCGAGCAAAACAACATACAGCTACTAAATGAAATAATAAAGTTTGGAGGAGATGTCACATTGCTTAATAGCTTGGGAACCACAGCTCTTCATACAGCTATATCTGAAGAAAATGTCGAAATCGTGAAGTTTTTGATGGAAAAGGGAATCGACATAGACAAACCAGACGTCCATGGATGGACTCCTCGAGCCTTAGCCGATTACCAAGGTCATGAAGAGATCAAAGCCTTCCTTCAAACCAGGAAAGAGCCTGAAAACCGAGACACACAACAGAAAAATGGGAGTTTCCCATCTCAGTCGAGGGACGTGCCTTACCTTAAAAAGCACACAAGCGAACCTAGCATGCCTCCTTTGAATCCAGAAGAGAAAACTTCATATTCCAGATACGTGAGATTTTCTAACAGCTTTGCGAGGCGCAGGGCAACCGCTTCCCAGAATTCGCTTGCAGGGATCATCACAGCTGGCCATAGACAAAATGAAGGTGAATTTTTACAAAAGTTGATTTGCAGTAAACTGCTTATAAGAAGTTACTTGTGATAACAGTACCGATACAACTCAAATATTTTTATATCATATATATTTCAAGCAACTTTATAGAGTAGTGGCGGCTACATAAAACAGATAATGTGGCAATTTGTGATTAAAATAACAAATCATTTATGTTGTTCACATGTTTTCTTGTATCATGAACAGGAGCAAATTTGATGTTTCAAACTCGTGTCAATGTTGCTCCACCTCAGCACCAGGCAAGAGTCGTTGTTAGCTATCCACAAAGGGGTGATGCAGCTGGAATACTGATACTTTTGCCTAAATCTGTGGATGAGCTACTCAATTATGGGTATCAGAAGTTCGGTATTCGTCCCAACAAAATCACGATGAAAGACGGAGCATTGGTCGAGGACTTGGCTGTAATCCGAGATGGCGATCATCTGGTTTTGGCTAGCTCTGATATTGGTGTGGAGTTCTAAGATGAATGCAATCAGGGGCGGAGCAAGGATCATTATTCAGTACTATAGACAAGAATGTACTATAATTGAAAAGGCAAAAAAAAAGACTGTTTAATCAACAGTCATAAATAATATATCCTAACGTTCAAACACGAGACTAAAAGCACTTATTCATTGATGTAAAACACCAAAAAAATGATGAAAAACAACACGTAGAAACTCGCAATCAAAACAAAATCCAATAGAAAAAACTGTACAGAAAATTACATAATTTCTATTGTATAGTAATATCAAGCAATAATTTAAATTTTGAATCTCATCAAATTTGGGTATATAAATTATCAAGGAAAAAAATTTTGTTTTTGGAGTTTAGTGTGGGGAATTAGTCACGTGGGCAAGTGCCTACACTTGGCTTAGCGGCTCCGCCCATAAATGCAATTATGCTTACATTCGGATATGTACATTTTTTGATTATATAGATCCCAACGAAGAATCTTGGAACTAGATTTAAACTTGGTTCGAAAAATTTTGATAGATTTTGTACGTGAAAACTTTTACGTGCTACTCGTATATCAAAATATAGGCATAATCATGGTAATATTTCACAAATTTCTGTCAAATTCAATGATCTCAGTATATCGAAATCGTGAGATTCATGTTTTAACATGTAAAACCCCGACCTTATACGCACTATCATGAATCAATCCACACATAAAATATTGTATTATTTCTGACCTACATACTTAAAATGAGAAAAGTCTAAAACATCTAATGTTTTTTATTCATAAACTATGATCGGATTTTAACATTTAGATTTCGGTGCATTATGTGATTTTTCATTGAAATACATGAGTTTCGCATTATTATATTTAACTTTGGGGTGCACAGGCTCGGCGCTGCTCAAAATAGTAACATTTGAGAGTGATGCCTCAGAAAAGGCCTGAGTTATTCTTGGATTCGGACGGGAAAGAAAGGCCGAGGTGAGGTCAACCCAGGGCTGGTCTCAGGAGACCGAGCTGGAACTAGCTAGGGTAAAGTAAACGTCTACCCTACTTAGACCACCATTTTCACCCGATCATGCAATTGCCCAAGAAACATTACAGACCATTAGGGACGCATACGAGCCCGGGCTAATATTCTTGGCCGAGCAAGACACGAAAGACTAGGTCAATTGATCGTGGGTCTTGTCCAACGATAATCATGGAACACATTCCCCCATATTCACCAAATACTCCGATAAATGGGACGTGGGCCATGTTCCTACATCGTTACCACTACCCAAACATCTCGGAATGATCCTTGACTTTGGGACCCTATAAATACCTCAGCACAGCTAAAATTAGAGAGTTTATTTTTATTCTCATAAATACTCTTAATATTTACTTTAAAGAATTTTCTTTCTTTTGTGGGAATAATTGACTAACCTAAACATCAGAGTGATTTTCGGTGTCCCGTTAATGTTTCTTGTTTACAAGTGTGCAGACCATCCAACTCGGATTCATCCTACCGATCCCGATCATTCCCAGGGAAGAACATTTCTACCCGAGAAATTACCCACCCACCTCACACAGTTTTTACGGATCACATCATTGGCGCAGCTGTGGAAAGTCAGATCTATAGACGTAGATATGGTTTCCACTCGAAAATCATCTTAGGGAAATCCTTCTATAAAGAGACCACAGACTCATGGATCCCATGGAGTAATCCGCCAACTACCGGCCCCCAGCAAACCATCATCGTTGATCTTGAAGTGCTGCCCAATGGATCGCGGAAGCTGTATAGTGATTGAGTGGGGATCGAGGTCAACCCAGTAAAAATAAAAATCATAAAGGAGATGTTTCCCCCAAATCTATCAGGGAGGAGCACAAAAATTTATGTAAAAATATTAGAAAATATAATGAAACTATTTTATGTACAATGAAGGTTATACACACTTTATATGTACGAAAACTTTTGTGAGACAGTTTTATGAGTCAATTTTGTGAGACAAATATTTTATTTAAGTCACTCATGAAAAATTATTACTTTCTATGCCAAAAAATTACTTATTATCATAAATATGAGCATGATTAACCCGTCTCACAAATAAAAATCTATGCGACCGTCTCACAAAAGACGTACTCCATTATATTTTACTTTTGAGATTATAAAATTATAACATATACGCCTATAAAAAGATAATCTCATTCAGATACTTTTGTAATTTTAAAAGTAACGTGTAACCATATGTACGTATGAGTTTAATGTTAATTTTTTTTCTATGTTTAACTGAACATTTTGTACTAATATCGAAAGTAATCGATAAAATAAAACCAAACTTCAAAACTTATCTGAACCGAAATCCTAAATTAGAATGGGTCTCATGTGAACGGATATTAATATGTGATACAAGTCAATACTACTCATATTCACAATAAAAAGTAATACTCCTAACATAAAAAATTATATTTTTTCATGGATAACCTAATTAAGAGATCCGTATCACAAATTCGACCCGTGAAACCGTATAGACGACAAGTATTTGCCCCTAAATTAAATCAGTGAGACCCATAATCGAAAGACAAATATCAAGCTAGGCCTACAACATCCAAATCCCGGATCCAATCAGCTCATTGGCTGTTCGTGGAAAGGGTAAGTAGCACTCGATTCCCTTGTCATGTGCTTCTTCTTCACTGGAATTCAATTTTGTTTGTTAGGTATTGAAACTTGTAGATCAGAATAATGTCAGGTAAAGGGGCGAAGGGATTGTTGACGGGGAAGACCCCAGCTTCCAAAGACAAGGACAAGGACAAAAAGAGGCCAATTTCTCGCTCTTCTCGCGCTGGACTTCAGGTTTCTTTAGTATTTTTCTTTGTTTGGAGGAATGATTTCCGATCTTACCTTTTGCTCTGAGTATTGATTTTTTTTTCATTTTCTGTTTTAGGGTTTTCGATTTTATGCATTTTTCTTTGTGATTCCTTATTTGTTGGGGGATTCTAGAGGCTTTTTTTTGGTAGTTTGTCGTCTCTTGTCTGTATAATCTGCTTGGCCAACTGTTTTTTTTTTGGTTATTTACGTTGTTCTTGCATAGAGGATTCTCTGTGCAGGTTGGTGTATCTAATAGAAATTGGAAGTGAAGTAAACATTTGAAGTAGGCGTACCAAAGTCTATCATAAAAAATCTGTACATCTCATTAAGTTGAGGCTTGTGGAGAACCAGCAGCGTTGAGGAAATTTTTCTTTAGAAATAGTGAGTTACTTGAGAACGTTGTGGTTGTCCTATGAAGCCACATGGTTTAATAATCACTTCATTTTTTTAATTGTAAAGAGGCTAAGATTAAGATAAATATTTCGTTTTTGCCCCTATGTAATTTTTCGGTTACATTTGTTGTAGAATTAAAAATAGATTTTCTTGTTTTGATCGATTCATGATGTAAACTTAGTAGATTCTCTTTTACTCCATTTCAATCCTGTAGTTCCCTGTTGGACGGATTCACCGACTCCTGAAGGAGCGAGCTACTGCTCATGGACGTGTGGGCGCTACAGCAGCTGTGTATTCCGCAGCGATTTTAGAGTATCTAACTGCTGAGGTGTTGGAGTTAGCTGGCAATGCAAGCAAGGACTTGAAAGTGAAGCGTATTACACCCAGGCATTTGCAGCTGGCTATACGTGGTGATGAGGAACTTGATACTCTTATCAAAGGAACGATAGCTGGTGGTGGTGTGATTCCACATATACACAAGTCACTCATCAACAAGTCCTCCAAGGAGTAGGATTCTATTGTTTTCTTGTTCTTGAGTAAGCTATAGTGGCTAACAAATGCTGTGGATTTGAGGACTTGGCTTAGAATGTCTACACATCTGTTTAATTTGTTGCATGTTGAACTGGGATTCAGCAATTTGTTTCTGTCCTAGAGCTTCAGGGAAACACACTCATGCAACGTGGAACATATCATTTGTCTAATGGATGTGTTGTGTTTATGACTTTGTTTCCAGTATCTACGTGTTCGTTGGATTGGAGGATAAGCATAATGTGATATGATGTGTAGTCGTTCAAAATGTGGCTTCGTTTGATTCATCCTTGTACTATCAATCCAAGAAATACAGGCAACACTAGTATAGTTAAATTGATTTCCCAGTCTTTAGAAAGATACATATGAAATAACTTAATCGGTTTCCCAATCTTTAAACAATCAGTACCCACCGAAGTTCATCTACCTGCCGTGAACAAAGAAAGAGAAAAAATTGAAATTTACAACAACAAAAAAACCCGTATATTACAGTAGAGATTTTGGGAACCTCCACGGGAACTGGTGAGTCTCATCAATCCATGGTTCTCCAACCCTGATCCTTCCTACGGCTTCTGCATGAGCTAATTCTTGCCACAGAGAGCTCCTAGAGATGTTACCAAACCGGTACCCAGCCATCCTCGACTGCTCCATGTGACACTCCAACAACTGAAGGCTCTTCTCCAGTTCATCCAGCACCACCTTCCGCTGGCAAGGAAGCAGATATGCTCGAAAGCCATTTCAAATTCAGGGATAATGACTTCAGCTTCATCTTCAACTTCAAATCGGTTTTCCTCGCCAAGTTTGCAAAGAAAAGCAACTGTTCCCGTATGTGGAGCACAAAAGAACCTAGAGTCATTATGTTTGTTTTCAAGGTATCATCATCCACTGCCATCAAATCTGTGAACTGTGCAACTCCAACATTTTCCCGTTGGGATCCTCCATTTGTGTTACACAGGAGAAACACTTATTGTCCGAATACTTGGATCTCCAGTACTCTGATTTTTGTTGCCAGCAGAATCCCAAGCAATCCCCATATGAAATAATCAAGTGCAGATTTCTCATATGGAGTAATACTCTTCATGCCGATTACTGGAGCACAAGCTTCTGGACGGACTTGAAGATCTTTATCAAGATCAAAGGCGATTAAATTAGCACTACACACCATTCCATCAATATTGTAGCTTACAATGTTTCTCTTGAGCTTGTAATGATTAAAGATCACAACACATAAATAAGGCACTGGATAGAAAATAACACAATCCACTATCAAAACCCCAATGTCCTTGGGCTTAAGAGACTTTCTTCTCAAGAAGCGTTTCAAAAGCACCACACACGACAGTTTTTATTTCTTTTCTTCTGAGGTCATGCATGGATTTGGTGGAATTCGTAGCATAGTCTCAGGAATTTAACTCAACTCACCAAGGTGAGACCTCCCAAGAATTTTCCCTCGGAAATCAGGGACCACATAGGTAAATTAACCAGTCAAGGTCGACCTCAATGAAAACATGCCTAGGGCTGTTCATCACGGCATTTCAAATGTTACACAGGACGAGGATAGAAAGTCGAGCACAAGATGACAGATATGAGATTGTGTTTGAGATGGTAGCATAACATACATGAAAATTTCCAGAGGCAATATAACCACCAAAGGCGCAAAAACAGGATCATTCCATGGGTTATGAGGTAACTGGATCCAAGCTTCACACACTTCAATTTGACAGATGGTTTGGAATCAGGGAACTTCCTTGAAGAAAATGGTGGAATCCAGGGTGTGATTGTGTTCAAGTCACTCGTATTTTCCACAACTTGTTTTCGAAGTTTCAAGAATATGATTTACTTTGATCTTGGGAACGACTTAAACGTAAAACAATCGCAACATTAACGATAGAAAACATACAAATTCCACTCCCTGAATACCAGCTTGAATCTTACGCAGGGCGATTCTCCACTGTTATATCAAATTTTACATTTTTTTTTTGAAATTGTTACACTTGCAAGACAAAGATTTTTTAATTTAAAGATTTAGACAAGAAAAAAGAAGTTCAGAAAAAAAGTTAGTTTTACGGCTACACCATCAAAACCAAATCTTTGTCTAAAAAACTCAGCTTCCAACACTTCTCCTGTAGGAAACTGCAGCTCAAATCATGGAGCACAAGTCAAAATCGTTGTTTAAACATGCGACTTTAAGTGTAATTGATACTAAAAAAACACGGCCACTAGTTTTCATGTCCCCACCTTTCCTCTCATCCGAGGATTTCCTAACAGCCGATGACTGAAATTCGAGATTAAAATACGATGGAAACGGTGTGCGTTGGTTCATCTCTGGTCTGCACCCTCACACTCTTCCAAACCTTTAAGCCTACGCTTTCTAGCATGCGCCGCCGATGTCCCTGAGTTTCTCTCTGCTGACTGGTATTCTTCTTTCTTGTTTTTCGTTCACAATATAATAGGAGACGAAGTCTTGATCTGATTGTGAAATTGACGTTTTTTCAGTTGTGCATGCTTGTATTGTGTGTTTATATGTTAACCGGGATAATTTTGAAAATTTTCAATTGCGGATTTGATTTTGATTAGCGGGGTTTCATAGGTAGAACAATCTCTACTGACAAATCATATTTTTAGAATAATTTCTCATTTGGAGGAAGTCAATCGTCTAGTTACTCCAGCTCATCTGCTCCTTGCTTCTTTCTGGCCTACAATTACTAAGAGTCATTTCCATGTTCATTTACAGGCTCGAGCCTCGTAGGAAAAGACCATTTGAGCGAAGATTGAGTGTAACATTTGAGCTGAAATCTTGGACAAGATATGTTTCACTACCTCTTCTTGTAGGAAGCTAATTGTGTTTCATTTTCCATGTTATAGTCTAGTGCCGAAGAAGCTGTCACATACCAGCTCGATGCTTTGATGTTCAACGAGCAACCTCGGGCAGATTATGGCATTGAAGTAATGCATAGGCTAATTCGTGAACTCTGATTCGTTGTTTATTTTGGAACATACCTAAAGTAATTTTTGTTATCGGCACTGTGATGTTATATGCGGACAGCTTAATGGATTTGATCCGTTCGAAGATCAACATTTTTCGGCCCCTTCTTTGATTTAGGACAGGTGAGTCTGTATTTAGGCTTTGGCAATTTTACCCCACATGTTCTTTTCGTATTTTTAGTTACTTAGTGCTAAAGTCGGTACTGAATGGTACTTGCTTGAAATTAATAATAGATATATGTTATGTTAATTATATCTTCTGTAAAAAACTGAAGTCGCTTTATAACTCTGGTTATTGTGCAGTTTGAAAGATTCAGGCGGATCTTTCATCACTCGAGCTACAGAGTTTTACTTGTTCGCCTGGAAAGAAAGATCTTGAGCAGTTTAAACGTTAATGAGGTTACGCCCCTTCTGTGCACTGATCATAGCTGTGAGAACCCAAAATTTTGGGCATGTAATTAATTAAATATAGACATGTATAAGAATTTATTTTCGAGTTATAATAAATTCGAAAATATTAAATAATACATGGTATTGGAAATTTCAAGCCAATAAATACATGAAATTCAATTTCAGTACAAATCATGTATTAATTTCGAAATAAGGCTGGATATCAATCAAATTTGGAAGGAAATATTACAAACAAGGCAAATTTTCTCAACAAGGAAGCATATCAATATGTATGGAAGGAGCATCTCGATAATTAAGGAATAATTATCTCGCAATTTTGGAAGGAAAATCAATCGGTTTTTGGTAAGATTTGAATACCAAGTTTAGCTCATTTCTCCTCTCCTATAAATACCACATCAAGCCTAGCATTCCCTACACCCTAAATTTCGAAAATTTGCTCTCCGCATGCTGCTGAAATTTTCGAAATTTTTCTCCCAAAAATTCTGCACGAGTCATCAAAATTCTGTCTAGTTTAGAAATTCGTTTCTCACGTTTGGTTGCTCAGAATCCGATCTCCACCGTTCAATATATCCTTCGATATGTTCCGAATAACATATCCAAATTTCAGCAAAATCCAACGGTTCAATAAGGCGCAATGAATTTTTCAAGACGGCTGATTTTTCGACGATTGTGCTGCTGCGTTTTCAAAGTGCTGGTTGCATGATTCTACTATGTTTTCCGAGTTCTTCACGTTTTATTCCAGTCTAAGGTAAGTGGGCTTGTTTTAAAGATTAAACTTTCGTTTATGCATATTTATTTCGTTTTTTTGAAAATACGGTCGAGTACGTTCTTCTTCTACTCCGTTCTTGTGTTGGTTGTCATACGGTTTTGAGCACTGTGAGGATTCGACTGTATATGGGTGGGAATCCCAACCATGACGTACCCTTACGCGGTGGGGGACATAACCGCTATACGGCCTCGCCCCCTTAGAGGAGTAAAAATTAGGGACTGATATCAGTAAACCATAGAAAGTAGATGAATCTCAGTGCTGGTCAATGTTAAGCATGTGTTATGAATGATGTTATGCAAGTCATGTGATTTCAAAATTTTATGCATGTTGTTATATTGTACTCGAACGGCCCCTGCTTGCTGAGTATTTCCCAAAATACTCACCCCTTACTCTATCCTCCCCAGATAAGTCAGAAGAAGAAATAGAGAAAGAAGAATCGGACACCAGTTTTTGGGACTGATAGTGGACGCATGAAGAGTTTTAATTAAGAATATGTTCTCGTGAGTTTTTAATTCAAGTTATAAACGCTTCCGCAGATTTTTATCGTTTTCAGAGGTACTATTGTAAAGAAGATTCCATTTTTATGGCATTTATGATATATAAACTGGTTTTGGTTTATACTGTACTACGAGGCTTGTTGTTTAGCAATTATGTGATTGTTGAATAACGCCGATGTCAACTAACCTCGATCTCGGGGCGTGACATTTAAGTGGTATCAGAGCCGCCAGGTTCATAATCCAGTTGGGAAGAAAAATTTGTCAGATTATGGCAAAAGGCTGACGCAGTCCCCTTCGGAACTTCCAACAAGTATTATTCACAACTTTGATGTGAGGCGTGGTCCGAAAACGAGAAAATCCTTCATTTAGACATCTGAAATCATGTTTTTGCTATTTTAGGAAAGTTTCGTAGAACTCATAACTTTTCGTAGGAAACTCAGAATTTAATTTCGTCAACTGTTCTGGAATCCTCTCGACGTATTCTTTCTATCCATGGGTCAATGTCCAAAATTTCTATTTTTGGAAAAATTCTGGAAAATTCACGTTCAACGCGTTTTTGGGATTACTTGTAGAATTCTTATGGAAATTTATTATGAGGACAATTAATATTTGTATATATTTTGGGAATATATCTATCAAAGATAAGTTGACTTAAGCTTCTGATTTAAGGAGAAAAAAAAATTGACTCGAGGATGATAAGTTACTTATGAAAACTAATATGAGAAAAGTTGATATAAGAATTATATCATAAGTTTTGGGTATTGTACTATAGAAGTTGATTTTATGTCGATAGTTAATTGTGTGAGCAATATGTTTGGGTTATTAAGAATATTAAGCGTTAACTTTAAATATGTAGGACATTGGAATATGACGTGAGAAAATATCATCAGGTTAAGGAATTTATATTATTTTGGGATAACAAGTAGGCTACGACCTTACGTAAAAAAATGAAAAAAGTAAGTTATGAGATATTGATGGGTACCAAGGAAAGTATAGTACAATAAGTTTTGACTTTTATGGTACTAAGAATGATTCAAAGAGAATGACATCCAGTGAACTCCTTTGTATTAGAGCGTGATAGGCTCATTATCTTGATGAAGTAAGATTTAGTTAAAAGAATAAATATTTGAGGTAACGACTACGTTATAATTTTCGGGATTTAAGTTATAGATCGATATTGAGTTAAGTTTCAATATTCTATATGGGTTTTAATTTTTGAGATAGGAATCGGGATAATTTCAAGATAAGATAAAATTAGTATCAATTCGTGTATGTTCAGTGCCGACTTAATTCAACTCACTTCGGTAGATTTCGACGTCACACTAAGGATGAATTGGTTATCTAAGAGCCGTGCAATAGTAGATGGTCAGAGTAAGAATGTCAAACTCTGAACCCCGAATCAAGAAAAAATCAGATACCATGGTGATGCCAAGGAATAAAAATACATTTTTCTGTTACCTAGACTTTGAAAGCCATAATATCGGGAGAAGAAGTTTACCTAGCAATGGTGAACAAAGTGCAAGAAGGAGATGAGCCGAAGTTGGAAGATATTCCAGTAATATGAAAATTTTCAGACGTTTTTCCAGAAAGACTGCTTGGAATGTTCTCGGACTAAGAAGTAGATTTCGAGATAAATTTGGTACCAGTGATGCACTAATCTCCAATACACTGTACCGAATGGCTCCAGATGAACTCAAGGAGCTAAAAGAACAACTTCAAGAGTTGTTAGACAAAAAGCATATTAGGCCAAGTGCATTCTCGTGGGAGCTACAGTCCTATTTGTAAAGAATAATTATGAAAGTATGAGATTGTGTATAGATTATAGAGAACTCTATAAAATCACAATTAGGAATAAATATCTTCTTCCAATGATAAAAGATCTTTTTGATCAACGTAAAGGAGCTACAATATTCTCCAAGGTTGACCTGAGGACATGCTATCATCAGCTATAGGTCAGAGCAGAAGACACCCCAATGTCAGCATTCAGAATAAGGTCATGTAAGATCAAAATCAGGACTATCAGTGGACCCAAAGAAAGTAGAGGTAATTCTAAATTAGCTGAAACATAAGAATGCAATCGAAATTAGAATCTTCTTTGTATTACCAGGCTATTAGCTGAAATTCGTCGAGGGTTTCTTTTCAATAGTCGTATCACTGACGAGACTCGTACAAAAGAACTATGAATTCAACTGAAGAGAAAGATGTGAAAGAGCTTTCAAACATTAAAGAAGAAGTTAGCATCTACACCAATGTTGGTATGATCTACTGAGGACAAGATTTTACCATCTACAGTAAAGCTTCAAAGAAAGATATCAGATGCGTACTCATGCGAGATAGGCGAGTCAACTGAAGCCGCATGAGCAAACCTAAGCTACTCACGATCTCGAGTTGGTAGAAGTGATCTTTGCTTCGAAAATTCGAAGACGCTATCTCTACGATATCAAGTGTGAAATATTCACAGACCACCAAGCCTCGAGTATTTGTTCATGCAAAAAGAATTTAAAATGAGGCAAAGAAGGTGGATAGAGTTGCTCAAGGACTATTACTTGACAATAAGCTATCACCCCAGCAAGACAAATAAGGTTGTCGATGCTTTAAGTCGGAAAAACATGGGTAAGATAACCCTAGCATCACTCTCCGCACAACCATGTCTTCGAGAAGCAGTCAAGTTAAATCAGAGTCGAGACACGACACTAGAGTTTTTCGAAGAATAAGCCAAGGAAATAAAATTGTCAGATTTTCAAGTGGACCCAGACGGAATCCTAGGAATGAGAGGACGATTGTGTGTGCCAGAGATCGACAATATTCGATAAAAAGTGATGTAAGAGGCGCATAAGTCAACATTCACGATCTATTCCGTCATTACAAGGATGTATAGAGATTTGAAAGAATGTTTTTGACGAAGCAGAATGAAAAGAGACATCGCCGAATTTATATTTAAGTGACAAGTATGCCAACAAGTGAAAGTCGAGTTTCAACGACTGGAAAGACTGCAACCGTTAGAATCTTAGAATGGAAATGAGAACATATTTCCATGGATTTTGTTGTAAAATTGTCAAAGTCAATACAGAGTCACAACAGGGTGCGTATAATCGTAGATAGACTCATAAAATCTGTGTATTTTCTACTCGTCCGAAGGAATTATAATATTGACAAGTTGGCTACTCTATACATGGATAACATTATACGGCTACATAAAGTGCCTACAATCATAATTTTGGATGGAGATCCAAGATTTGTGTCACGTCTGTGGTAGAGCTTTCAAAAAGCCCTGAGAACAAAAGTTACTCTTAGTACGGCTTATCACCCTTATAATGATGGTCAAACAGAGAGAATGATTCAAACCTTAGAAGGTTTGATAAGGGCATGTGCCTAAGACTTCAGTAGTAATTGAAGTGGACATATACCCCTGATAGAATTTCTCCTACAATAACAGTTATCACGGAAATATTGGAATGAATATATTTGAAGCTTTTACGGACGAAAGTATCAATCACCACTGTACTAGGACAAAATAGAAGAGACAGTCATAACTGGGCTAGAACTAATCCAAGAGACAATGGAAAGGTGGCCATCATCAGAGACTGACTCAAGGCCGCATAACACCAGCAAAAGAGTTAGTCTGATCTTAAAAAGAGACCAATGTAATTCACATTGAGGGAAAAAGCTTATATAAGGGTCTCACTAGTTGAAAGAATCATTAGATTCAGTAAAGCTGAAAAAGTGAAACCTCGGTACGTATGACTATTCAAAATTCTGGAGAGATTGACATATTGGCTTACAGAATAACATTGCCACCAGATATGTCTAGAATCCATAATGTATTCCACAAGTCCAAAATAAGGAAATACATCTCGAACTGAAGCCATGTTGTGAAAATTAAACCGCTCATGATCAAATGTAACATGGGGGAGAGCTGAAATATGAAGATGTCTCTATTCATATCGTGGACACCAAGAACCAAGTATTGAGACGACGTATCATTCCTTACGTCAAGGTGCAATGGTCAAAACAAACAGAACGAGAAAACTACATGAGAGTTTGAAGGGAAAATGTGCAAGCAATATCCCTACCTTTTCCAAGGTCAAGTCGACTCAAGTTTCGAGGACGAAACTTCCAATAAGGAGGGAGGAATGTGAGAACCCAAAATTTTGGGCATGTAATTAATTAAATATAGACATGTATAAGAATTTATTTTCGAGTTATAATAAATTCGAAAATATTAAATAATACATGGTATTGGAAATTTCAAGCCAATAAATACATGAAATTCAATTTCAGTACAAATCATGTATTAATTTCGAAATAAGGCTGGATATCAATCAAATTTGGAAGGAAATATTACAAACAAGGCAAATTTTCTCAACAAGGAAGCATATCAATATGTATGGAAGGAGCATCTCGATAATTAAGGAATAATTATCTCGCAATTTTGGAAGGAAAATCAATCGGTTTTTGGTAAGATTTGAATACCAAGTTTAGCTCATTTCTCCTCTCCTATAAATACCACATCAAGCCTAGCATTCCCTACACCCTAAATTTCGAAAATTTGCTCTCCGCATGCTGCTGAAATTTTCGAAATTTTTCTCCCAAAAATTCTGCACGAGTCATCAAAATTCTGTCTAGTTTAGAAATTCGTTTCTCACGTTTGGTTGCTCAGAATCCGATCTCCACCGTTCAATATATCCTTCGATATGTTCCGAATAACATATCCAAATTTCAGCAAAATCCAACGGTTCAATAAGGCGCAATGAATTTTTCAAGACGGCTGATTTTTCGACGATTGTGCTGCTGCGTTTTCAAAGTGCTGGTTGCATGATTCTACTATGTTTTCCGAGTTCTTCACGTTTTATTCCAGTCTAAGGTAAGTGGGCTTGTTTTAAAGATTAAACTTTCGTTTATGCATATTTATTTCGTTTTTTTGAAAATACGGTCGAGTACGTTCTTCTTCTACTCCGTTCTTGTGTTGGTTGTCATACGGTTTTGAGCACTGTGAGGATTCGACTGTATATGGGTGGGAATCCCAACCATGACGTACCCTTACGCGGTGGGGGACATAACCGCTATACGGCCTCGCCCCCTTAGAGGAGTAAAAATTAGGGACTGATATCAGTAAACCATAGAAAGTAGATGAATCTCAGTGCTGGTCAATGTTAAGCATGTGTTATGAATGATGTTATGCAAGTCATGTGATTTCAAAATTTTATGCATGTTGTTATATTGTACTCGAACGGCCCCTGCTTGCTGAGTATTTCCCAAAATACTCACCCCTTACTCTATCCTCCCCAGATAAGTCAGAAGAAGAAATAGAGAAAGAAGAATCGGACACCAGTTTTTGGGACTGATAGTGGACGCATGAAGAGTTTTAATTAAGAATATGTTCTCGTGAGTTTTTAATTCAAGTTATAAACGCTTCCGCAGATTTTTATCGTTTTCAGAGGTACTATTGTAAAGAAGATTCCATTTTTATGGCATTTATGATATATAAACTGGTTTTGGTTTATACTGTACTACGAGGCTTGTTGTTTAGCAATTATGTGATTGTTGAATAACGCCGATGTCAACTAACCTCGATCTCGGGGCGTGACAATAGCTACTCTGCGTATTAGCTTTCTTTATTCTTTGAACAATTAGCATATGCTATACAGAATTGCTATAAGCAGCGAGTGTGGATACTAGGAGCTCGGCCTGAGGAAGAAGAAGTACTTCAATTTACGATGGTTCAGGTATGATTATGGCTCCTTTTTCATTGACTACATTTCTTCTTCAGGTCTCTTTGCTGAGGTAGGAACATGGAGCATTTTTGTTATGTAAGTTGAAAATTGAGTTGGGATACAGATGTTTTAACACTTCAACTGATGGATGCTATTTTCGTTTATAGAGGATGGGTGGTTCTTGGGATGGTTATTGGCTAATTGAATCAGTCCTTCATGGTGGCATACTGAAACCATTTCTCGGAGATGGCAGGCCATTGTGATTGGGTCTACAGAGTTGATCTGTTTGTAAAGATACTGTTTTTCTTTGTACAGGAATATGATGTATTACAATATGTTAAATTTACGACTTCTACGCGAATGAGGGTCCATGTCCTAAAATACTTTATGGTGAAGGTTATGGTCACTGGCATGTTCTTAAAGGTGCGCACTGCACAATAAATCCACGCTGCGTAATATTTAGAAACCTTTCATTCAACACGACAACTGCCGATGCTTGGTGCTTATTGGGCACGGCTCTTATCTTACACACAATGATTAATATAAATATAGTATCTTCTTTGAACAGCAAATGTGTCCTTGAACAGTGTGAAACCCGTGGTGTGAATCCTGTAAGATTTCAAGCGACGTAACTTTGCTTGTGTAATAGAGAGACATTTGGGTGGTTGTGCACGAGGAGGGGTGCTTTATTTTTCAAAAACCATTTTAGCAACCGCGCCAATACAAGGAAAGCAAAGAAGATTTCCATATGTGAACTTGATACATCAAAGCCATTTGCAGTTTAATTTCTTGAGTCTACAATCACGTAATTTAGATGTTGAAACTAAAACCGATGTGCTTTTTCTTTCTGTCTGGTTTGCGTCAGGAACATTATTCTAGTTAACTACTTAACCGTGCACATGTCATGAAAAAGTCATTTTGCCCAGAAAAGACGGAGCATTTTTCTTGAACCCATGAATAAAACTCTGTTAAATAAGCACCTATACAACCTTGAAAGCATCACACTACTAAAGCTGAAACATCTTACAAACTACCAACTTAATGGCTGAAGTGTCTTTTATCTGTAAACGAACCGTGATTAGTGCTAGACCAGTGCAACCAGGCAAGTTCATCCCTCTATCAGTTTTGGACCGCATAATGGAACATAACAATCTTCGAATTGTGTTCTATTACCAGCTTCCAGCGGTAAGAAAAGTCGGAGAGCTGACTATGAAGCTTCGAGAATCGATATCAGAGATGTTGTCTTCGTTTCCTGTAGTTGTGGGGCGGCTTTTAAAGTCCCCTGAAGGGCGCTGGACGGTTAAATGCAATGATGCAGGGCTGAGAATGGTGGAAGCGAGGGCGAGAGTGACACTGGACGAGTGGCTAAGGAATGTGGATAGGGAGAAGGAGCTGAAGCTTGTTCATTGGGAGGAAATGTTTCACAAACCATATTTTTGGTCTACATTTTATGTTCAGGTAAAGAAACATCCGCTCCTGCCATTGCTTTTCGAGAGGCCTATGACTCATAGAAACTGTTTATCCAAAAATCTATTCGAAATTATTGATTTTGAGACCGTAATTTAGATTTTTAATGTCTGGTTGTTTTGGAGATGCCCCAGATAACAGAATTCGAAACTGGAGGACTAGCAATTGGTTTGAGCTGTACACACCTTCTTTCTGATCCCAAATGTGCCACCATGTTGATAAAGGCTTGGGCTGACACAACATTGGGAGGAAAGATCATATCTCCACCCTCCTTCCAACCCTTGCCGCCCCAAAAACAAGAAGGCAACACCCCCAACCACCGGCCCTATTTTCAAATGATCAACCACTACAAATCAGTATTTGGGAAACCATATGCAGTATCTGATGTAAAACAAACTACCTTTACTCTAGAATTCAAACATGAAATGGTAAAGAGATTCATTGAGATGTCTGAAACAGCACTTAATGGACAGGAACAAGAGTTGAAACTAACACCCTTTGAGGTCTTGAGTGCTTTGTTTTGGACAAGTATCAGCAAGGCAAAGGGAATTAAAGGTTCCTTGATGGACATGAGTGTGAGCTTGGACGCACGACAAAAGCTTCAAT
Organism: Primulina eburnea; assembly: GCF_022965805.1. Classification (NCBI taxonomy): domain Eukaryota; kingdom Viridiplantae; phylum Streptophyta; class Magnoliopsida; order Lamiales; family Gesneriaceae; genus Primulina; species Primulina eburnea. The sequence goes on along the minus strand of NC_133106.1, from coordinate 33,211,982 downwards.
TGGATAAAGGGTTCTTCGGAAATTGCACTGTGTATAACATGGTGAAAGGAGATGGATTGAATGAAAACGAAGTGTCTAAAGCCGCTGCTGCTATAAAGGAAGTGGTCTCACAAGTAAATAAGGATACAGTTATGGATTTCATAGAGTTCTTGGAGCAGGAAAACATTGAAAATCCTCCATGGATGACAGACTATCATCTGATTTGTGCAAATTTAGAGAATGCGGATCCATATTCTGCCATTTTTGAAGGTAATTCAAGCCCAGTTCGTGTTTCTTACTACCTTAATCCAGCTGTTGGACCGGGGCAAGTTCTGATCTTTCCATCCCCGGGAAGCGATGCCGATTTTGGCAGAGTAGTTATGGTCACACTTGAAGAAGACGAGGCTGAGAATGTTCTTAATGATGAATTAATCCAACAGTTTAGTCCAACCATATTGATGAGGTTGAGCGAAAGAGCTTTCTTAAACGAAAATAAGTCCACGTGAACTGCAAGAAATGCATACACATGTTCTAGCAAGACTTGGTAGAATGAATTGCGACTGCTATCTTAATTTGAAAATATCTAAACAGAGATAAAAATGTATGTTATTACGTTTAATTTTTTAACTTTTGAAATCTCAAGTTTTTATTTTAAGCATAAAACCCACATATCTTTTTTTTATAGCATAAATTTAAAAAGACGAAAGCAGAAGTTACAGACATACCAACGAGTCCTTTTAAAAATATTTTTAGTATTTTATAAGTGGAAAAAATTAAAATATGTATTTAGATAAGATTTTTGTAAAACAATGTGGAAAAATACTTTTAGAAAATTGTTCTTCGGGTATAGTTTTCAGAAAACAATTTAGATACGTTTTTTTATGTTTTTATAATTGAAAATAAGGATGGAAAACAACTACTTTTAAATTATAAAATGCTTTTTATAAAATAGTTATTCAAACATATATTTAGTTTTTAAAAATATATTTTAAAACATTTTATTAAAAAAATTTTTAAAACAATATAATGTCATTAAATTTGTATGGAACTATATATTTTTGCGTATATGGGCTAGATCAGCTCACCTAACAAAATGTTAGAGTAGGTCTCTTGTGATACGGTCTCACGAATATTTCTCTTTGAGAAGGGTCAATCTTACTGATATTCACAATAAAAAGTAATACTCTTAGCATAAAAAGTAATATTTTTTCATGAATGACCCAAATAAGAGATTCGTCTCACAAAATACGACTCGTAAGATCGTCTCATACAAGTTTTTGCCACAATGCTAATGCTCACATTTACTTTATGCATAAAATAAGTTCACTTTGTCATAAAGTACACAGATTTGCTTTATTTGACTAACATTAGTTGTAGAATATTGTATTAGGACGATGATTTATCTCATATCCATTAAAAAACATAATTTGCATATTTTCACATTAATTCAAACATAAATTTTTTTTGTAAAACGATCTCATGGATCACAAAAGATCTAATGTTATAATCTCATTAGTTCGAATCAGTTAGACAATGTCATGAAAGATCTAATGTCGTTCGTTATGGGATCATATTAGGTCAAGAGTACATAATTTGCAGATTGTCACGTTAGTTCGAATGAGATAAAATCATCTCATAAAACATGTATTCTTGACCTAATATGCCCCTAACGAAGACCACATATTTCATCATTGTAAAAGAAAATAGTTCGACTTTCAACCCCTCTAATTATTTACGCATTATATTTATAAGTGAATAAAAAAACACCTTCGCATCATAAAAAAAGAACAAAAAACACCTTGGCCCTTTTACTTTTTTTCAACAAAAAAATGGTTAACAAACCTCCCTGGAATAGCAAGGAGCATTTTTCAGTACAAAGCAAGTAATAGGCCACACCACAAACTCTGTTAACAGAAGCCCAAGATGCCGCATTTATGATAAAACCGTGCTCCTGCTCCAGATGGGGTAACCATCTACTTGAATAAATGGAAACATATTATCTCAGATGTCAAAAGGACAAAAATCCTCGTGAATAAATAACATAAAACAGGAAAAATGACACGCAAAAGTAGAAAACTACAAAAGGATGTATCGACGCCGCATATGTTACAGTTGTAAATTACATTCTCTCCCACGAATCAATTAAGGAGTAAATTTTTAAAAAAAAAACTCTAGAGAAATTAGGAAAGAGAGAGAGAGAGAGAGAGAGAGAGAGAGAGAGGGGGGGGGGGGGGGGGGATGTTTTCTTCATTGTCAAGTCTTCTCTAAGCCATCCAAGAAGCTTTGCAATTCCTTCAACCCTTCCGCAGAAACGCTCCGGTGAACTCTTCCACGCGGAACAACCAAGTTTGGAGGTGGCTGTAGCTGGAAACACACTACGACCACTGCCAAATTATCTCCACTCCTTCTCTTCAAGGCCTCTTCCACAAGATCTTTGCTACACATCATTGGATCATTGTGTTCTTGTAGTTTTCTTCGAGCAAAATCAACAGCGTTTTGGCTCCTAAAAACGTCCCACAGGCCGTCACAGCCTATGATGAGGAACTCATCTTCTTTTGTTAGCCTTGTGCTCATAAATTCAGGTTCTGCACTAAGGGGGCCACCATCTTGACGTTTTAATCCTTCCATATGCCAATCTCCTAAAGCACGAGAGACATTTAGTTGTCCATTGAGATACCCATCATAGATGTAGCCTCCAGAAGCTTCTATTCGCATTCTTTCATTGATGCAAATAGGTTTATGATCTCTTGACATCTCAATCGCTTTACCCCTACGACAAAGTACTGCCCGGCAATCTCCAGCATTTGCCACAACTAGAGAGCTGCCTCCATTTAATGGACAAAATGAGAATTGTTTACTACGTTCATCATTTAAAATGCAGGTATTCAGTGTTTGCAAACAAAATTACTTGCAACTGCATTGAAATATAGTTTGATGAACAAAAGGTTCTTGAATGTGAACTAACAAGTCACACAACAATACCACCCTCACGTTGCCTACTCCACTACTCACATCTATGTTTACAAGAGCATATCAACTCAAGATCAAGTTACTAATCCATCTTTGACCAGCTTTCAAGAATATACCCATTAATCCATTATCCATACAAGGCTGAAACCTGATAGTAGAATAAGAGCATAAAATCCACAGATGGCAGAAGTATGAAAGTTCCTTCAACTTATGAGTTTTAACGTAAATTACAAAATTTCCGAGATAAAAAGGTGAATTCAAACACTACACAACATGAATAATTTCAGCACAGTTTCATCACCTTAAAAGACACAAATTCCTCATGTTGGGAACACTTAAACTTAACTAAAAATGGACACAAAAAATAAATTTACAAACTCATTCAGAAAGCAATCAGAAACAAAATGGAAACCATACGTAAGACTGTCAAGTTGTCAACTGGAGCACGCTACTATAATCTCTTCCCACCCGACCTGACAAAAGTTAAGAGTCTAGCATATGGGGTCGCTAAGCCCAATATCTATGGGTTTAGCCTAATCAGAATCTGAGATGACATTGGTCGTCGAGATTCTCAGTCCCTCATTCAAAGCCCAACCTGATGACTTGCTCATTCGGAGACCATTGAAATGGAAACTTGCATGGACGTTCACTGGTTACTTTTTGAGACCCGTAAATGATAAATTTGATCATTAATTGTCAATTTGTCATGTAAACCTACACTATAGTTATGGAGTTACAATTTTTTATGATTAACGAATTTATGTATTGATATATGACAAGTCCTTGTTTTAGGGAGCTCAGCACAAAACCTGAATAATTGAGCTGGGTGTGAATTGTATAGGTGTGAGCTTTATAGGATCGAGATTGGGCCAAAGGTACTAATTTCAAAAGCAGAGTAACTCAATCTCACCAAAACCCTGATTTACAGGGTCAAAATACATGCCCGCCCACTCACTGTGGTAACCCGTAGGGCGTAGCCTACTTTGGAACATTAGATAATGGGCAGATCTACTAGTACAAATACCGCTATTGCTTTCCTCAAGGCTGAAGACTTACCAAACTGCCCCATCTTACATCTAATTCTTTTAACTGGAAGACCGCGAATGCGGTCCCGGATCAATTGCATCATTCTTCCTACGACCTCCGGATCGAGGGTTCCTTAATGACTTGACTCGAGAAATAATAATAATAATATGTTGTTTGCATTTTTAAACTAAACACTGGTTCATAAAGTTGTTCATGAATTGCAAGAAGTATAACCTTCCAATGACAACAGCTGCCAAAGCAGTGGTGCCAGAAGCAAGATCAGCATCTAAAGCGCATGCTTCAGCAAAAGCAGTATCAGTCTGCAGAAAAGCTGATGCAATGACGCGCTCAATATCCAGAGGAAAATCTTCGTCCTCAGCAATGAATCTTGGTAAATGGTAGCAAGCAAAGTCAGCAGCGTGCTTTCCTCCATGCCCATCAAAAACCTGATCCAACGAGCAATGAACTAAGCTATGAGTTGTGAGCTTTTAATATTGAAGAATGAAGAGAAATTTTTGGTTCTACAACTATCAATATCCATTGCACATACCCATATCACATTGGAAACCTAAATAGTAAACTAAAAATGTAATCATCCATGCAAAACCAAAAATCCCAAAAAGATCAATATCACGTGAATTCACGATTGTGATGCACTGCTCACTAGAATATGTCCATCAACAGAAAGGGTAAGAATACGACGTGGATATTAGGTGTTAGAAGAGAGCAATTACCCCATAAAATGCCCTGGGTCTTTCATCACCATCATTTTGCCCATAATCATTCATCATATTGTCTGCACAGGCATACGAATCCTCCATGCTTGAGCGAGAACCAATGTCAGCCCACACACCTGAGCGAAGTTGGGGAGTAAATTCAGTCTCACCATCTTCTCCATTCAATGTCTGTACAATTGCAATATCCGAGGACCTGGTCATGACCTGCCAAAGCTCAAGTAAAAAACTATCATCCATCCAGTTAAAATAAAGAAACTCCAACATCAGATTTCAGATGAAGTGGAACAAATGCTTACGACATACAAGTAAGTTGAAGTCAAATTCATAAAACATATATTTAATACAGGATAATCAACTAAATAATATTTTCCGATGCTCCAAATGTTGAATAGATTGAATACCAAAAAAGAGATAGAGCTTACATCATAGTCAAGAAAGCACCGCACTGCTACTAGTGCATGCAATCAGTTCAAATAGCCAAATAGTCACATCTATTAAACAGTAATCAATGTGTAATAACTTTCACATGAATTTAAAGATTTTTTCATCATTTCCATGTGCAGAAAGAATCCCTTCCACTACCTTCTCCTATCAGTTTGGCAAGGAACACATTCACTTACGTAAACATGGCGCACACATAATATCACCAACAAGTGAATATCTATGAGCAACAGACAAATTTGCAACCGTATTCGTTTTTTCCGGCATAACTATATACAATAACAATGTTTCATTACCCTACCTTGTGCTAACTGACATCATGTGACACATTTAAGCCCTCTAATTTGACTTTAAAACCTCATTTCTGTTGTTTTCTGTCTTTGCTCTCACCTCAAACAAATCATTCAGCTCTAAGATATGTCATTTTACGATTTCATCATTTCCATGTGCAGAAAGAATCCCTTCCACAACCTTCTCCTATCAGTTTGGCAAGGAACACATTCACTTACGTAAACATGGCGCATACATAATATCACCAACAAGTGAATATCTATGAGCAACAGACAAATTTGCAACCGTATTCGTTTTTTCCGGCATAACTATATACAATAACAATGTTTCATTACCCTACCTTGTGCTAACTGACATCATGTGACACATTTAAGCCCTCTAATTTGACTTTAAAACCTCATTTCTGTTGTTTTCTGTCTTTGTTCTCACCTCAAACAAATCATTCAGCTCTAAGATATGTCATTTTACGCCCCATCCATTTCTCGTCCGTATATATATTATAAATAAAATAAAAAAGATTACGATCAACTACACTCTTCCTCTACTCCAGAAAGGCAGCCACTCTAATAATCAGAAGCAACGAGCGGTTTAATTTTAGGATCAATCCCAGGAAACTTTTAAAATAAGCACGACTAACTACCAAATATCCTAAACAATCGTCCATTTCTTCAATTCAGATGCAGTATGTGAACATAACAACAATAAAAATGTAATCTGGGCATGAAGAACATACAACCAAATGCAGAACGTCGACGCACAAAACACCGGGGATGAACTTACCAAAGAGGGATGTCGAACCAGAGACGTTACACACGAAGACGGCGAGTCTACAGAGCTCAAACAGCGTCGGTATGGTGAACCCGACCCAAAGGCGTTGGGAATCGGCGGTCGTCCACCGCCGGAGGCGCCATTCTCTCTACTACCACTGACATTGTCGATAACAACTTTACTGCCCTCCATTATAAATCTCAACCATCACTACTCGAAGAAAATTCCAAGCTGTTGACTAGAAAACTGAAACAAAAAATAGCCAATACCAATCCAACGGTGGGCTTGAGGTGATTCGACAGCTTAATTTGGGGATTAGGGTTGCAAATGAAACAGTGGGTAGATAGATACAGACTCGTGTGTGTATAGAAAAGGCGGAGATCTTCGACGGAGAGAGACGACGCGTAGAAATTTGGTTCAGTTTTTATATGCCGTTTGTTGAATTCCTATATACTGTTGGGATCCCTCAAACGTCGTCGTCTGTTTGTTACAATTGATGTGTCATGTGTGTTGGTTTTTATTTCCACGTGTTGACGTTCTTTGTCACATTTTATACTGATTGTTTGTACACACGCATCGCGTGTACCGAGTAACTAGTATTATATTATGAAAATGGAATGGGGACAGCATAACATCCGACGCTTTTATCACGTCTGAATACAAAATGCGGTTGCTCCAAATTGACAAGCAACTCAACGTCCAACAAATATATTAAATTAAGGAAGCAACGAAGTACACGGCAAGTAATTATTTTACCATATTTTATTCATGACATATGGGTTCTTAATAATAGTTATATGTTTTATTATTATATTTTAAAGTTGATCAAATAATATTAAATAATTAATATGAAATTATTTTTAATTTAATAGAGTTGTTTGTTTAGATTTTTTTTATGTTAAATATGAAATAACTTGAAAAGATTTTTAAATGATAAGAAGAGTAATCATGAAATTAAATATTTTGGTATTTTCTGAAGTAGTTACTCTAAGGTATCACTAAATATAATATATTTTTTATATTTTATAATGTATTTAAAAATTTTATATAATAAATTTTTAAATAAACTAAATAAAAGAGTTTAAAATATAAATATTATTGATTAAAAAGAATATGGTACTATCTTGCTTTGAATATAATATCATAGTTTAATAAAATAATGGATATTTTTTGAGTATATGGAAACTATTAAATAAGTAATTACTTTTTCGGCGATTTTTATTTCGCGAGCAAATGTGTGGTCGTTCGTGTATGTAGATGACATTTTATAATATAAGATATTTGTGTCATCGAATTGTTGGAGATTATATTTAGAATTTAGCTTCTTTTGGTGGGATCTTTTGGTGGGACAGTGTTCTTAAAACATTGGAATTGTTTATTATTTATTGAAGTGATTTTAGAACGTATTTTTGATTTATTATCTTGAATATCACGGTAAAATCTCTAGTTTATTGGATATAATTATAATTTTAATATATATAAAAGTTATATTTACAAGATGATTAAAATTATTAATGATAAACTTAAATTAAGTACGTGATGAAATTAATTAAAGTATGAGCTTTTTAATTAACATATAACTAATGTGGTCCTGAACATTATAAATGTGGCCGTCTTATTTGGACAGTCGATGTGGAGACATATAGATGATGACATTTATATATAATGGAATTGTGTAGGATTTGGAGCAATTTAATTATAAATTTCATAATAAATTCTATTTTAATATGAAATTCTAATTAGATCGTGAGATGACAATATGTTGACAAATATTAATCCTGGAATGATTATAGACTCGTGTTTATTTCAAAATGATTAAATATGCTTGTTTAAAATTTGCAATCATGCATTGTCAATACTTGTTTCTTAGATTTATATTTGAAATGAATGACTAAGAATGTGAATTTACAAACATGAAATTCATTCCTTCTCGTGGGAAATAGAAAGACGGTTCTCTCTTCTTCTTCTTTTTGTGCTTTTGTTCATATGTGTTGTTAAATTTAAATTTTAGTATGTTGTCTTTTGATTTTTGTCAATTTAATTCATTTTACTACATGACACTGACATGACAACAATATGGAGCAGATATGTGCAATCCTGCATAAATATTATTTTGCAGAAAAATCACTAAAATTGTCAATCATGAAAAACTGAAAATACAAAACTAAAATTATATTAAATTTTTTGCGTCATTTTTTGCCCGTTAATGATAAAAATAGAAGTAGACCCATTTTTTAATAGAAGAGAACCATACAACTACGCATTCAATGAGGTTCGAGACATGAATTTGATATGTAAGAGTGAACGACAAGTGACAGTTGAATCACAAGACGAATGAAATGCATCTGAGGAAAATAATTAACTTTACTCTTTTATTTTTATTATTTTCTTGATTTATTGAAGAGATTCTTGAATATGTCTACATGTTTGATTATTTCATTATAAAGTTATTAGTTCTCCCTATAGATTGACAGATCTTGATTGATTTCATGTTTTGAATATCATTTTGTGTATTATTATTTTTTCTTAAAATTTATTTGTGTATGAAATAGCGGCTGATCATAAACGTACAAGAAACTAATATATTGTACGTATCAAAAGTTAGTGTTGTACGCTGGTGTTGTCAATACGAGCGCACAACATGTAGCGAAAATTGATTATTGACACACAAGTATAACTTGAATAAATAGAGACCAGATTTAAATTATGCATAAGTACCAATACTTGTATAATTCTTCATGACAAAAATTCACTAGGAAAATATACAATTTGTTTACACAAAACAATGCTAATAAAAATTAAAAAAAAAACAAATTCATTGACACTCCAAAGAATTAAAATACATCAAAATAAACCAATACTAAAAAACAAGATGCATAAACCGAAGTAGCTTAAAACAAATAAAATAACATTCTTGATCAACACTCTGTATCAGTGTTGTTCTTCGTGTGATTCAACGCCAATCAGCAACACAACGTAAACGTGAATCAATCACTCAAATTCTTCAACATGAAAATTATCTTCCACTCTGAGCTTTGTGTACGTCCAAAGATGAATTCTAGCAGCTGCGAGCAATCCTCTCAAAAGCCGTCCGTTCTTCTCTCCATATTATATATATATATATATATATATATATATATATATATATATATATATATATATATATATATATATATATCTTCATATCTTGATTTAATTATCTTTCCATAAGAACAAAATCCTACCAATATGAAAACAAGAGTTTATTTTGAATTGCCCGCATGGGCTTAACTCAGTTGGTCAGCAGCAGTAAATCTTGGAGCAATGACCAGGGATCGAGTCTCGCAAGCGGCAGTGTGGGAGTTAAATTCCCTCCAATGAGGGGGAGCTCCTTGTGCGCGGCGTAGCATAAGGTCTAGCTGCTGCTGGTTGACTGAGTCACCATGATTTACCTCCTCTCACATTCCTGTCGGGCCGGGGATGAGGGGCGCCTAAGGTGAGCGATTTCACCTTTTGGAGCAAGAGTTTATTATGAATTAAACTTCATTCAAATCTAAGATATTATATCTTAGGGATAAATACGAAATCATGTAGTATAAATATCAAGATTGAATGATCTAAATCTCATTATCAAGTCAAATTAATCTAGAAATGCAAAACTCTTATTTTTAATTTAAATAAAGGACAAAGATTAATTAGGAATAAAACAATCCTTTTATGTATTTCGGTTTTATTTCCTTTTAATTTATTGATAACAAATTAAATGTTAAATTTATTCGAAATCTGATATTCAGAATAGGGAATTTTGAATATGATAGTAGGAAATCACAACATATGATATTTGTGGAGTACATGAGGCTTACAATTTCTTTTCAGTTAAGTGAAAAGAAAACCATATAACTTGATTAAATATATTGACGCTTAGTTTCTAATAGCGATATCGAAATTGACTTTAAAATAATAAGATTTACTCACATTCTAGAGAGAAAAAGTCAATAACACTTAAGGTTTATCGGTCTATAAATTGGAATATTGGATATTATCAATTAATATGATTTACATGAATGAAAATTGAGTGAAATCTTTTATCTATAACCCATCTCAAATATTGTCCACAAAGCCATCTTTGAAATTCACATTATTTAATCTATTTAATTTATTATAATCTTAAATCTTAATTTTCTAATAAAATTGAGATTATTTTAAGAGTGGGTCTCTTGTGAGACGGTCTCACGAATCTTTATCTATGAGACGGGTCAATCTTATCGATATTCACAATAAAAAATAATACTTTTAGCATAAAAAGTAATATTTTTTCATGGATGATCCAAATTAGAGATCTATCTCATAAAATACGATCCGTGAGACCGTCTCACATAAGTTTTTGTCTTATTTTAATTATTGTACTTCACGTAAATCTAATTTGCAATCCTCATGCGAATAATATTATGTTATTCATATATTAAAACTTGACATCGTACTTTTGCGTACGAAAATCGCGTGACACAAATTATTTTCAAGATTCAAACTACTCAATTTCAAAAAGAAATAATTCGTCAATGTACATGCGGTGCCCCCGACGACACGTCGCCGTGTTGACAATTTGGAACGAGTCCATTGCGATGTCCGGGAGCTTCACAGGTACTCCAAAATATTAAATACTTCACTATTATAAATACATGATGCTTAGCTAGTTTTTGAGACATTTAGCACTTACATTCTACGAATTAAATAAGGTACATGTACATCTTTGTATTTTCATAATATATATTACATATATTCTGGCGCATAATATATATATATATATATATATATATATATATATATGTGTGTGTGTGTGTGTGTGTGTGTGTGTGTGTGTGTGTGTATGTGAGCGTGCGTCGAGGGTTGTATATATAAGTTATTTTGAATATTTGATGTGTATATAATGTGGCGAAGTAGGAAGGTAGCAGGGTAGATCTGATGAATAAAATGAAGGCCTGATGATTAGGCATTGTCATCGACGGGGTCGAAAAGCATGTGGCGATCATGGTATTAACCTAAAAATACATTTATTGGATCAGTACGACTATCATAATATCTCACAAGTAAGTAGTTAAATTTGTTTTCTGATTCAATACGTCTTTTAACATGTTCGAATGGAAAAAAATATTACATAGAAGTTAGTTTTTCTCATCAAGGAAGAATTTCGAAATTATGGAAGAAATATCTCGAAATTTTGGAAAGATTAACAATGAATTATGATAAGATTTTCATACCACTACCTATAAATACTACCACCCCATTCTCAAAAATCACACCTTTAAATTCATTCTATATTTCTAAAATCTTCTTCTAAGTGCTGCACCATTTTCGAAGATTTTGCATGGCGAAGTTTTGTTCATTTTTCGAGTGATACATTCAGGAAAAGATTCTGTCCAAATCCGATCTCTATCGTTCCGAATACACTATCATATGTTTTGAATATCATACCCAAAATTCAGCCAAATCCAACTGTTAGTTTTCTTCTGTATATAATTTTGCAAGAAACCTGCTCACTTTTAGGTGAGAACAACATACCTACGATTTTAGATCTCCACCGTTTATAATATAGTTGATGTAAGTTTGAACGAAATGTGAAATTTGAGCCCGATGCAACTCCATCGCCCCGCCAGTGTGGTTTCATGACTTACTCTAATGCAGAATGGGAAATTTCCAGGAAATATTATATGAATTCTTTGAAATTTAATGTACGTTGACAATATATTTCTTCTACGCATCAAAATGTGATGATCTCCATCTAATTAATATATGCCCGTGTAAAGTCAATAAATGACACGTCCTTCTGATTAGATTTGAAGTGGAATTCAAAATTTTATATGAATTCAACGAAATTTAATGTACATTGACAATATATTTCTTCTACGCATCAATATGTGATAATCTCCAATATCTTATTGAGATATGTCCTTCAAAGTCAATAAATGCCAGGTCCTTCTGATTAGATTTGAAGTGGAATTCGAAATTTTACGCATCAAAATGTGATAATCTCCATCTAATTAAGATATGTCCGTGTAAAGTCAATAAATTCCATGTCATTCTGATTAGATTTGAAATGGAATTCTTATCCCTTTTCAATTTCAAAAATTAAGTTAATTTGGTTCGAAAAATTCAATCTAAAATCTCCATTATAAAAACATCGATGTTCCGCTAGCAACCTCATGCAATAAAATGGGTAATGGCCGATAAAACTAGCAATCACTAGTTGGCGTACGTTCCATATATTCTCGATCCCTATAACACCATGGTTAATCCATCTATTTCTTTCTATTCCGACTATCCTTTTGTCAAGAAGACATTTTACTTTCCCTAGCTACAATTTCATCTACAAATGGAGAAGGTACTTGTTCACATAACTGAATTGCGCAACCAGACCAATCAAGAAATTGAATTCGAGGTCGAAAACTGGTATTTCCACCTCCGGGCCTTGCCACCGGGAAAGAAACGACATGTCAAATTATGGAAAGTACTACAAGCCTGCCGCAAGCACAACAACCCAAAATGGAAGATACGATTTATGATGAATAAAGAGTTCTCCGGATTGGAAATCAACGCGTATCTACTATCATATTATGCCAGAATCATTATCAAACTCGAAAGCGTCGGAGAGGGTACTCCATATTTACCTTACTTGGAGGCTATCCCGGAAAAGTCCATCGACCACTGGCTCCGTCTCAAGTTAGTGTTTTTTTGTTTTTTTTATATATATGAATTTAATTTTGTATCCAGGCTGATTTTTTTAGTAGTTATTAAACAATAGAAGATTTTTTCATAAACATTCGTTTTCACCGATTATTGTATATGTGTATATTTGGTTTTGAATTGCGATTATTTTCCCTTATTTGAAGGTATATCGGGTGTCCGAGGGATAGGTATTGGGACAATCGACCTTCTTGTCGGATAAGGCCAGACCCAACATGGGCCAAAAATTTGAGGTATACACGTTTTTTTTACTTATAATGGCTCATTCTATGCTATATATAAAACAAAAAATGTGGAATTTATCAATATTTTTTTATATTTTGAATTCAGATGTTTATATGCATATCTTGTCTAAAAATACATGAAGAATAACATTCTAAATTAATATAACATAGACCAAACATAATTGTACTATTGCCGATTCATTTTCACGAATAAAACGGAAAAAAAATTAATTTAAATATAACTGACATCCAAGCTTACTTCAAAGGTAAGGAGTTATAAAATAAAGCAAAGCACGGTACAAATTTAAGTTGCCAATTGTTGAATTTCGTGGTGGATATTTTCATTTACAATTAAATAATTATTATAATATCTTCGCACGCAAACTAAGCTAGCACTACATAATCACTGCTGCTGCTTCTTCTTCTGGGATGAAATGCAGGGAAAACAAGGTGATATCATTACACATGAACGATGAGAAAAGAATCTTTTCTTCTCTCCCCGCTGCTGCGGAACACGGCCCTCCTAAGAGAGAGAAGATTAGAATGTCGCCAGACAGTTGTGTTGAAGAACTCGAGAGAGGTTCGGGTGGAAACATGCCGGAGCTGCTACATCAGAAGAAAGATGATGATTTGCGCAGCTCAATCAAGTGTAAAGACATGGAGAAAACTGTTCAACTCATACTATTGGTTATTGCTTTCATTTGTGTGCTGATTTTAAATTTCTGGTTTGGAACAGGCGTGCGTGATCCATGAATTTGAAATTATAGGATTAACAAGTACTCTGCCTCATAAATATTTACATTTTTAATTTGATTTGTGAAAGGTAGCTGGGAGGTTGGATATTCATTTGGGGAGCTTGGATCGGACTTTTGAAATCTGGAAGCACAAACAAGGGTGTTAGAAGGGGGCTGGAAGATTATTCCGGCGTAGCCCCTCCGACGCTCAAATCAGATAACAGAAAACTGAGAGAATAATGTGTGTGCTGAGAGAATGTGAATATATGAATGAATAAAAAATGAGCGAAACCTGGTATTTATAGGAGAAAGATAGAGTCCTGATTTGGTAGATTTACATCTTCAGAATCGTGTGCCAGATTTGGCTAGATTTGGTTAGATTTTGTGCAAGATTTGGTAAGATTCTGACGGGCCTTAATCTTTTGGGCTTTATTTCCGTGTGCTACCCTTTAATGCCTGAATAGGAGCTTTCCTCGGCAAGAGCTCGTTCCTATCCTGGACCCTGTTGGAGCTCGGCTCGAGAGGTCTGTCAATATATGTCCTATTGGCGCGGTAACATTATATGGGAGGTGGGGTCGGAGACTCGTGGGAGCTCTGCATGGGAGCTCGGCATGTTAGGTCGGCCCTGCTCCCTCCTTCCCTGATTACGGGTGTTTGAGAGGTCGACCTAGATGACCTCTCGGATGACCTCCCGCATAAATGTCCTGCCAGGAGTTCCTGAATGCTGGGCCACTAACTATCTGGGCTACCGAGAGTAGGCTTGGCCCATCCTCGATCTGTGGTATCACGAGTCCCCCATCAAGTCGAGCTGATGTTGTAAACCAAAAGCTCGTTATTGTCCGAACTCTCGGTGGTCCATGGCTTTCCTTAAACTGAGAGGTGAGACTTCTAGCCAAGCTAGGCTACGAGTTCTTTGCTTTCCCGAGCTTAAAGGCTTCTACCTGTCCTGAGCTTAATATGAAAAAGTTATAGGATGTTTTGATCAAATAGGGAAAAGCCTTTAGTTGAGCTCTTAGTTTCTGGCTGTCTTGATCTAGAAGACGAAGCTTTTAGCCGAGCTGAGCGACTAAGCAAAGTTTTCCACTGTGCTGGGGTATGACAAGGTTCTAGCTGACCTGATCTGAAACTCGAAGTCCCTAGCCATGCTGATTAAGTCGATAGTCATTACCCGTGCTGAGCTGAAAAAGAGGGAGGCACGAAGCTTCTAGCCATGTTGGTTCCCGTCCTAAACACGAAACGTCGATGTCACCTGTCATTCAAACAGCTAGTTTCATGCATTTCGAGATGATCTCGGCCGTTCAACCCATTTGAAATCAACGGTCCGATCTCCTTCTGGTCCCTCTATAAATACCGGCCATCCCCTCATTCATTTTTAACTTTTCCATCGTTTCACCTCGGCTCCGACCTTTTGAAAGTATTCCTCTTTTTCTTTTCCAACTCCCCACTCCCGCTCTCCATTAGGTATTGTTACCATGACCTCCCCAATTCTTCATTCCCCGCCGACCTCCGAGGAGATCTTCCTAGAGGTGGATCAGTATGATCCCCTTACGGAGATCGCCTCGGGGTCGGGTGAGTGTTCTGAGACTGAGGGGGTCAGCTCCCGTCTTACCACTGGTGATGATGGCGCAATCCGGAACCAGCTTAGTCTCAGTCATCCCGAGGAGCTAACCAGGACGTCCGATCCTTGGTTCGAGCTCCAGCCTTCATGGTTGGATGACTAGGACGAGGTTCGCATCCGAGCTCTCTCCCATGCCCCTTGGATTATAAGTTCATCTTTCCTCATTCTAAGGAGAGGGCTAATAATCCCCCTCCTGGCTGCTCCACCTTCAATCAAAACCAGCTAGAGTGTGGCCTTCGATTTCCTTTCCCTCTCTCTTTTTTTTTCCAACAGCTCATCCAATTTTACCAAATTCACCTCGACCAATTCACACCCAACACTTTTTCTACCTTGTGCAACTTTGTTGTTCTTTTCAAAGCCTTAGTATTCGAAGTAGACTCCCTATGCTTCTCCCACTTCTACCTCCCTAAGAGGTCGGAAGAAGGCCCCTTCTACTTCTCAGCTCGGCCAAACTGTCAATTCTTCGAGGGGTCCCGAGTTCTAACAAATTTTGGAAACACCACTATTTTTTTGTCCAACCTTCTGACCTTTGGGACATCTGTTCCCAATGGAAGGCTGCTCTCCTTGAGCTCCCTTCTCCCACTCTGGGATTTCGTAAGAGCTCGACTTTCCTTGGGCCCTTCAGGGCCATCCGGGGTCGGCGTTTTCATACTCCCACCATTTTAGCCGAGGACCTTTTGCGTTATTACGGGCTCAGCTCGATCAAAGTCACTCCCAAGGGCAATGAGGGTATGGAATTCAGTGCGGCCTATGTTACTCGCACCCTTCTCTTTTGTTGTTTTGTTTTAATTGTCTATATATATATATAATTATATATATATATATTATATTTACTTTTTTCTTTTTTTTTCGATATGACCCCGCTTTTTTCTTGCCTCAGCTAGCAGAGTCATGAATGCGCTGATCCAAAAAGTTGCGGCCCGCAAGCAGCAGAAGGCTAGCTCGGATGCTGCGAGCAAAGGTAAGGCCGTGGCCGCCGAGGTTAGCACTGAGGAAGTTACCATGGTGACGGTTACTGATGCTCGGGAGGCCCCCCAGAGCGCATCTTCCTGGAAGCGCCGAGCCCCGGGCACCTCTAGCCCAGTAGGTCAGTCCGGTAGTAGCGGGGAGCTCGGGCCTCTCCAGACTGATGTTGTGCCCCTGCGTCAGTTCAGGCCGGACTCTCGTTCCAAGGTCATCCGTTGGAGGTCCAATCTCAACGACATGTACCGGAATGACATCCGGATAATAGGGACAGGGCCCACTTCTCTGGCGGGAGCTGTTCTGTGGGACGTCGTCTCTGAGGCCGATCCAAACTTCCTCCGAGAGCTCAATTGGTCCGAGCTCGTCTCGAGGTCCACTTCTGCCAGCGCTGAGGTAATGTTTTCTTTCTTAGTTTTTTTTTTTTTAAAATAATCTTTTTGTGCTTTCTTTGAACGTAACTAAACGCTCTTTTTGCACAGGCTGCCCTGCTGAACGCCGAGGTGGCTTTCCGGGCCACCAATTTTCGGAAGGAGTACTCGAAGGATGCCAGGGCCTTCCAGACAACCTCATTTGAGCTGGATAAAAAACTGGCCGACCTTACGGAGACCTTGGAGAAGGAGAAGGCCAACTCGAAGAGACGGGAGGATGACATGCGCCAGGGCTTTGCAGCGGAGACCATGAAGTTAAAGAATGAGCTGCGAGGGATGGAGGTCCGACTTGAGGCGTCTCATGAGGAGATCAGAGCTTCTCAGGAGGTGGCCAGGGCTGCTCAAGGTGACCTGAAAAAGGGCTCCGTTGTTTTCAAGGAGGCCTTCCTGAAGTCAAAAGAGTTTGCTCTTACTGTTGCTGAGAGGGCCCTTGACTTCATATATGTGGGCTTTGACGGTGTCGTGGCTCAGTTCAGGGAAGCTGGCTACCCTCCGGAGGGGTTCTCAGCCGATTTTCTCGATGCTCAGAAGGTGGTGGATAACCTCCCCCAGAGGCACCAGAAGACTAACTAAGCTCCACGCCCCAGCGCCTTTGTATTTTTATTATTATTATTTTCTTTTCTTTTTCTTGTACTGAACTCCCTCAAGGAAACCTTATTTCATTATTTTGTGCTTTGTAAGGTCAGCAAAACGAATAGTAATCAGTAGTTTGATGAGGTCGGTCGGGCTATTGGAGCTCGGCCTAATACTTAATAAAATATCAACCTGATGAGGTCACGCTGAGAGATGTCGGCTGGGCTCTTGGAGCTCGGCCGATCACTTGATAAAAATAATGATTTGCGGAGGTCACGTTGAAAGTGGTCGGTTGTGCTCTTGGAGCTCGGCCGATCAATTAATAAAAATAATGACTTGGTGAGGTCAATCTGAGAGAGGTCGGCCGGGATCTCGAAGCTCGGCCCAATACTATGAAATAATAACACGAAGAGGTCATCCTGAGAGAGGTCGGCCAGGCTCTGGGAGCTCGGCCAATAACTTAATAAAAATAATGACTTTGTGAGGTCACCCTCAGAGAAGTCCAACACTATAAAATTGTAACGTCTCACTCATTTTTAAAATTCTACTGGACAATTTTTTTAAAAAAAATAAAAGCTCGCATTATCGAAATAATATTTAAAAATGATCTTAAATATTTGACAGTAAAAATAGCGTAGTTTAAAATAACCAAACTCGTCCAAAACCATACGTAAACGTAAACGTGTAAAAATCATAAAATCATCATCGTAAGAAAATGTTCATCTCCTCTCAATTGCATAAATCGTAATGCGGAAAACACGTGGTCCTCGGGTTGTGTCACCGAACCAAGTCTGCCTACTCAGAGTTCGGCACCTCCAGTCTCCTCAACATTTAGCTCACCTGCATCACACACGCCTAGTGAGTCTAAAGACTCAGCACACCTGTACCAGAAATAACAAGTATATATACATAGAACACAGCAGTGAAAAATATCATACTCAAAATATATTTCATAACTTAAAAGCATAACGTAAACATGTTGTGTAAAATCATATCGTGTCAAAGCATGTCATCTCATGTCATCATATACGTAAACGTGTCGTATCCTTTCAAAACATGATAATAATCATAGCATGTATCATCGTATCAACATATACGTGTTAAAGCATGTCAATTCATGTCATCATATACGTAAACGTGTCGTATCCTTTCAAAACATGATAATAATCATAGCATGTATCATCGTATCAACATATACGTGTTAAAGCATGTCAATTCATGTCATCATATACGTAAACATTTCTTTTTTAATTGAATTCAGTTCATTAGTTGTGACTATCGTACTAGCTCTATCGTATCAGCTCTATCGATGGATCCATCTGCATGTAACCGTGGTATCCGACGGTGAGGGACATCAGCGACAGCATTACCCGTCCACTGAGCCCGAGCCTCAGCTCATCATATCTCATATCATCGTATACATATACATCGTCAGTCACAACCAAATCTCATCCTTCAAAATAGCATCATAATCATCACTTAATAAAAATATGTATATACGTAACTTTTCCTTTAAACCAAGCATTCAATGTATTTATCGTAATTCCATAAAATTCATGAACGTGATGCATAAACATTTAAAAACATGATAAAATGTTCTCAGGGCGCTGCCAGGACCAAAATCTCACCCGGGTGCAAAATGACCATTTTGCCCCTGAGAACTCAAAAATTATCGTTTTGCCCCTAGACGTAAAATTTTCACCTTTTTGACATTTTCTTAATTCCATTGACTCTAAAATGTCCCAAATAATTATTCAAGCCTACACGAATTTTTCCATATTTTTATTTGGCTTAAATCGATGACTTTTAAATTAATCTTTCACTATAACATATTAATGCGTTTTAATCCCGAATTAAACCAAATCTTAGCATAAAATTCTCAATTTATAAAATTAGACTTCTAATAATTATTTGAGCTTAAATATAATTTTCCATAATTTTATTAAGCTTAAATCTAGACGTTTCCAATAATCCTTTAATTAACATTTCGTGAGACGATTAAATCCCGGATATATCCAAAACTTATCATTTTGATCCGAAACTTATCAAACTCATAAAAATGTCCCAATACATATTTAAAAACATCCCTAGACGTAAAATCGAGTCAATTTCATAACTTAACCGAATTGTTTTAAAACTTAGACTGGAGTCCCGATTTTAACCCAAATCGACTCGAAACTTAATCAATATTTTTCCAACTTTTTACCATACTTTAAAAACACCTAAAAGTCCTAAAACCCAACAATTAAGGCCCTTAATTCACGAAGATCAGTCCCCTACAGTTGCTGGAAAACTCGGCAACTTTCCTTCCCAAAACCCGAATGGCACCACTTGCACTCAAGCACTCCTAGGCTTGCACCTAACAAGACCAGTCATTCCTCAACCCCTCCAAGCCCACCTTGAAATCTTCTTGGACCCATAAAACTAACGGCCCCAACCCCATACACACCCTAGCACGCACGAACTCGGGACCCAAGCATCACGCACACTACACTTTTCCCTTCACTCGAACAAGCACACAACCGCTCAGCTGTACACTCTCACCATTCCAGACCATAGCTAAGTCCCACCAGGGTCTGATCCAAGGTTAGGAAGGGTTCTCACACAGCTGGATCTCTCACATCTCTTGAACCCATCACCCCTCACTCTCGGTTACCAAGGACATCAACTAAACCTCAAAGCCACCGACCCTTCTCATCAGCAAGTACAGATTGCGGCCTCAGCAACCATGACAGCACCTAAACCCCTTTCGCACAGCCCCTTTAACACTTGAACGTAGCAGCCCTTGGCACATCACACAAGGAAAACGTGAGTAATGATCAAAAGATGCAAGAACGTAAGTAAAACTGAAAAGCTTTCCTGTGCATGACTGGATCGAGACTTTTATGCAAACAAACACCCAAATCCGAAAATAACTAGCATGTATGATGCAGAAATAAAAGTACATGCGTGCCTTGAAATATATTGAATCAAAACTTTGAACGATCGCACGAGGGAGGGCACTGGAGAGATTTTCTTTGCAAAGATTGAAGCTTTGTCGAAGATTGGCTGGTGATGAGCTGCTGATATAAAGAGAGGATTATAGGGGAAGGGGTGTGTCGGTTGTTGAAGAATAATAGGTGTAGGATAACACTATTAAATTATTTAAATGATTACTTAGTAAATAATGAGCCTTAATCGTTTAATTAAAAGTTTAAAAAAGATATTTAAGCCCACAAACTTAAAAGTAGGCTCATTAAATCCAAACACACTCCCGAAAAATATTTCATGTTGTAAATATTTTGAAAATATTAGCCGAACCCTCAAAAAGTTCTCCGATTCGCCAAAATTTGCGTACCGTTAAAATTTAAAATCATGCAAGTAAAATACCCCAAAAATCTCATTTCTTGAAAAATACCTTTAAAATATTTTATATTAATTAATAAAAATGAATCACATAATTAAAATAATTTTCTTGAAAATTTCCCGGTCTCCGCTCTTCGTTCGTGCGCGAAATGAAACTTAAAAATCATAGTGCATGAACTTTTAAAATTTAATGAATTAAATCCCATCATGCAATAATAATGCATAAAAATAATTAAACATAATTTAATAAAATAAACATACATTTTATGCTTTAAAAGAATTTAATAAATACTAAAGAAATTTAATAATTTGCATGCATGTGGTTCAAGCGGACTTTTCGATTTTCGAGACGTTACAAAAATAATAACCCGAAGAGGTCATGTGGGGCCCTTAGCTCCTAATCGTTATTACAATGCATTTGATTAGAGTTAAGTAATTACAGCGGAAAACGAGTTTAAAATTTCTTTACAATGAGCTCAAAATATCTCTTCTAATATTTAAATACTAAAAATAGTATCTAAATTCAAATCATAAAACACGCCCACACATAATCATATACAAACAACTCATATCCTTGGGACATGCCCCGGTATATAGATACATATACACATATACTGGGAACAAGACATAAACATAAAACCTCAGCCCAAGCTGTGGCTCCCTCCAGAAGTACCCTCTCCGGTCTCCTGATATCCTGGAGTACCTGCCATTGTCCACACACAAAGACAACAACAGCCCCCCTTGGGGGTGAGCAAAGCTCCGTATGGAACAACCAATCATATATACCACAGATATCTAAACAATGATATATGGTATGCAATGCATGTATGTGGTGGAGGTATCGGGTCAAATGCCCATCCACTGAGCACATGTCAGAATCAATCGAATCGCTATCAAATCAAATCAATGCTCGAGCTGGCACACCGGCCGATATTGGAATACACGTATGATAACGTCGACGAAGCGCCATCAATCTCACATCTCATATCCAATCATATGGGGCCACAAATGTCTATGTTTTAAGGGTCATGTAATACCAAACATACCATTGTGTTCACAAACCCCGGAATCCAATCAAATCATATCAGGGTATCCAAGGATCATAGCTCAACGTGCATGTCATGTATCGATGTATGCATAAAATGATGTGTGTTAACAAAACATTTATTTTATACATCGATATCTCAATCTCAATGTCATGTATGCCACATCAAATCAACAAATAGGCATATAGACACATATTCTCAATCCAATCAATCAAATCAATCCAACATATATCATATAATACAGATACCTGTCGTATGTTACCCGGTCGCAACATACCTCAATTCTTCGTTCCAATTTAGCCTGAAGATACTGATATAACACTTTATTTACATCAATAACATATTCATTCCAATCAATAACATACTCCAAAATTATTAATATGAGTTTCAAATATCATTTGAAACTTCAAAAATTCATATCAAATCAAAATCATATCATAATTCAATTCCGACTTCGAATATCAGTTTATTGTCGGTTATTCTACTATATATCGGAATTTCAACTTCAAATACATGATATTCCAGCACTTTGATATTTCAAGCTGCTGGAACTAGAAGAAAATTACCTCAGTCAGAAGCCCTCAACGCGACGATCAAAAATATATAATTTGTTTCGCGTTTAGACATCGTTTCGAAGTCGATTTGGACGGAAGAAAATCGAAATCCCTCGTGTCTCTCGAAGTTACTGAAATCAATTGACGGAGGAAAGAAAAAAGAAGAATTTATGCTTATCCCACCGCCTCTCGCGCTCGGGCGTAGAATTCTCGCGCCCGAGCGCGAGACATTCTGCCCCCGGCTAACAAATGCACCGCGCTCGGGCGGTTACAAATTACCGCTCGGGTGCGGCATGTTCTGCCCGAACACTCATGATTTCTACCTTGGCGCTCGGGCGGTAATTTTCTACCACTCGGGCGCCACATATTCTGTACAAATTATTGGTTTTGTACTTAATTGGCGTCTGGCTTTTCCTCTCGAGCTCTTATAACGTCAATTCATATTCAATATTCATTTCTCAATTTCATTGTCACGATATACATCAAATACATAATCACATGACAATTTCATTAATTATCGATAATCACACAGGATTTACGATAACACGATACACGGTCCTCCTTACAGGTCATCCTGAGAGAGATCGGCCAATAACTTAATAAAAATAATGACTTGGTGAGGTAAGCCTGAGAGAGGTCGGCCGGGCTCTGGGAGATCGCCCCAACACTTGATACAAATAATGACTCCGTGAGGTCACTCCGAGGGAGGTCGGTCGGGCTCTATGAGCTCGGCCCAACACTTAATAAAAATAATTTGGTGAGACCACCTCGAGAGAGGTCGGCTGGGCTCTAGAAGCTTGGCACAATACTTAAACAAAATAATATAAAAACTCGAACGATAAAGTTTCTGCCGAGCTGAGGTGGGAATTAACACATGTCAGCGTGATTGTGGCGAGATGAGTTATGGTGTCATTAGAGCTTCTGAACTGAGGTCGGGTGAAAACCCTGTAAACTTGGCGTAACCAAGATGAGGTGACCTTCTAAAGCTCCTGAACTGAGATCGGATGAAAACCCTTACAAACTTGGCGTGACCAAGATGAGGTGAGCTCTGAGACTACTGAACAGAGATTGGGTGAAAACCCTTATAAACTTGGCGTAACCAAGATGAGGTGAGCTCTGAAACTCCTGAACTGAGTTAGGGTGAAAACCCTTATAAAATTAGCGTAACCAAGATGAGGTGAGCTCTGAAGCTGCTGAACTGAGACAGGGTGAAAACCCTTATAGACTTGGCGTAACCAAGATGAGGTGATCTCAGAAGCTCCTGAACTGAGTTAGGGGGAAAACCCTTTTACACTTGGCGTGACCTAGATGAGGTAGGCTCTGAAGCTCCTGAACTGAGACAGGGTGAAAACCCTTATAAACTTGACGTTACCAAGATGAGGTGAGCTCTGATGCCCCTGAACTGAGACATGGTGGAAAATCTTATCTGCGATAATTTCTAACCAAAATGCATAATTTTATTAATATATCTGAATAAAACATCAAAACTTGATGTCCTTGCAACAAAAATAATTGACAGAATAAAAGAAACTAAAGTTCTTACAGTATCTAAGCATAATATTTGCAGAGGTGATAAGCATTTCATGGCCTCTTCAATTTATTCCTCTCCCGATCTTCTAAATAATAAGCACTCGAGATGAGCGTCTGTACCATCTTGAGATATCAATATTAGTCATTATCTTCTCGAGAGGGCTGTTAGTGAGGACCATAATTGGGTGAGATAAGAAGTATGGCTTCAGTCTTCGAGCTGTTGTGACCAAAGCTAGAGCAAGTTTTTCTACCACTGTATACCTGAGCTCCGCTCCTTTGAGTGTGTGAGAAATGTAATATATGGGACTCTGTTTCGTGCCTTTCTGTCTGATCAAGACTGAGCTTACAGCCGTTTCAATGGCCGAGAGATAAACATATAATTGCTCTCATGGAGCTGCTCAGCCAAATACTTCTTTAAATCATCGAATGCCTTCACGCATTCTTCATCCCATTCAAATTTCTTAGCTTTCCTGAGAGCTCGGAAGAAAGGCAGACTTCGGTGTGCTGCTCTTGAATTGAATCGCGATAAAGCTGCGATTCTCCCGGAAAGCTTCTAGACCTCCTGGAGATTCCAAGGAGGTGACATAGATTGAATGACTATTACTTTCTCGGGGTTGGCCTCAATTCCTCTTTCCGTTACTATATATCGGAAACTTTCCGCTCCTGAACCCGAAGGTGCACTTCTGGGGGTTCAGCTTTAACCCATAAGATCTGAGAGTGGCAAAGGTCTCACGGAGGTCCTCTATGAGGTCGGCCGAACTCTTGGACTTTACCAAAATATCATCTACGTAGACCTCCACATTTCTCCCAACCTGAGCTGAAAAAACGTTGTCCATGAGCCTTTGATAATTAACTCCTACATTTTTTTACCCGAAAGGCATTACCACATAACAGAATGTCCCCTCGGAGGTGATGAAGCTTACTTTAACCTAGTCTTCCTCTACTAGTGGTATCTGATGGTATCCCTGGTAAACATCCATTAGACATAGGTATTGATGACATGCGGTGGAGTCAACCAGTTAATCGATCATTGGTAAAGGATAACAATCTTTTGGGCAAGCTTTGTTAAGATCTCTGAAATCAACAAGCATCCTCCATTTCCCAGAGCTCTTAGGGACCAGAACAAAATTTGATAACCATGTTGGGAAAAAGACCTTCCGTATGTGCCCTGTCCTAAGGAGTTCGTCTACCTACTCCTTTATTATCTTGTCTTTCTCGGGACCAAAGTGTATTTTCTTCTGTTTGACTGGTCGGGCTTCAGGAAGTATGTTGAGGCGATGTTTCATGATCTTGGGACTCACCCCTCGAAGCTCTTGCGGGGACCAAGCGAATACGCCAGGGTTAGCCTTTAAACATGCCAATAAATCGTGCTTAGTTGTGGGGTGGTCTAGGTCGGTCGCCACCCTGACATTTCGCTGAATTCCTATCTCCATTGTCTCTGGCTTTTCTTCTGATGTGAGTTGAACCTCCCTTTTGGAGGTCATTCTTTGTTGCATTCCAATCATCCCCACCTCGACTCAGGTCGCGCTCGAGCGGTGGAATATTGTCGCCCGAGCGCCATCCTCTCTGGAGATAGCTCGGATCACCTCTCGCGCCCGAACGGTATAATTTCACCGCTCAGGCGTCAGCCTTTTTGCCATTTTCTTCTTGGCTTGCGCACTTTGCTCCAGATTCGATTTTCCGGTCATTTTTCCTGCAAATTTTGTCACACACAAGTGAGACATGATTAAATGCAAATGTTTACTTTAAAATGAACAAAATGTAAATGAAATGTACGCATGCACAATGCAAACACACACAAACTAATGCAATAAAATATGTAAAAACCACGTCTATCAGGTTCCACAATACCTTTCAGATCCTCCATTCCGAAGTTGATGGTTGGGTCGGACTTAGGAGCGAGATCTAAACCAAGGCTCTCCAATCTCCTACCATGGGCTTTTCGAGTTCTGCTGGAATCTCCGTCGGTTGATCCGTCAGATATCATGTGTATCATACCTCGGGTTGGATCATTAGTTATCTGTTCGACCTGAGGTACCTGCTGTCGCTGAGGGTCTCCCAAGCCCCCCCTGGTTAGGTTGGTTTTCTCTGGGCGGTGGTCTCTGATTCACCGAGAGAGGTCCTCGACCTCTCCTGCCATCTTGGTACCTTCCTTCTGGTCGGGCGAAGAGGTTCTTCATGTGAGGGTCTCTCTGCATGATCCATTGCACTTCTTCCCTTAGTCTCTGGCAGTCATTTGTAATGTGACCATATTCTTGATGGAATTTGCAGAACTTATCCGAGGGAGGTAAACGTGGCCCCTTTTTCGGCTTGTTTCGAGAGTCCTAACTTCCTCCTTTCTTCACATATTGCCATGACCCTTTCCAAGCTCATAGCCAACTGGGCATAAGGGAAAGGTCCCAGACCTCGGCCTCGTTCCTCTGATCTTTCAGCAGGCCTCTTCCTGCTCGGCTCACTTTTTCCTTTCCTTTGTCTTTATCTTCCGTCTTGCCATCCGTACGTCTTTTTCTTTGTGCATCCTCAAGGTTCACATACTTTTCAGCTCGGCTCAGGAGCTTGTCATAGCTGTGAGGGGGCTTTTCCACCAAAGAATTGAAAAACTGTCCCCCACGAAGATCTTGCGTGAAGGCATTTACCAGGGTTTCAGTGGCCGCGGCTGGGACCTCCAAGGCTGCATCGTTAAACCGTCTAATGAAATCCTTTAGTGAGTCTGTATCACCTTGCTTTATATTGAACAAACCTAGGGAGGTCTTCAAGTATCTTTTGTTGGTGGCATATTGGTTCATAAAGATAGTACTAAATTCTCGGAAGCTTGTGACGGAATGTTACGACAGCAGATCGAACCACCTCTGAGCCGGTCCTACTAATGTTGTAAGGAAGACCCGGCATTTCCATGGGCTACCCGTTAATGCATGAATAAGAGCTCTCCTAGGCAAGAGCTCGTTCCTATCCTGGACCCTGTTGGAGCTCGGCCCTACTCCCTCCTGCTCTAATTACGGGTGTTTGGGAGGTCGGCCCGGATGACCTCCCGCGTAGATGTCCTACCAGGAGTTCCTGAATGCTGGGCCACTAACTATCTGGGCTACCGAAAGTAGGCTGGGCTCATCCTCGATCTGGGGGTGTATATATATATATATATATATATATATATATATATATATATATATATATATATATATATATTTATATATATATATATATATATATATATATATATATTATGTGAGACCGTCTCACGGACCATAATATGTGAGACAGGTCAACCCTACCCATATTCACAATAAAAAGTAATATTTTTTCATGGGTGACCCAAATAAGATATCCGTCTCACAAATACGACCCGTGAGATCGTTTCACATAAGTTTTAGCCTATATTATTTGTAGTTTTACAAAACATTTAGCAAATAGAAATATTACATTCATATATTATTAATGGTTTTATAATTCCATTTTCTCATCGTTGGGGATATTTTATTGCCTCGCTATGCATTTGTGATAAAAATGGTAATTCATTACTTGCATTAAATAGCAAAATACTTATATTAAAGAGTATTTTATTGACTTCAAAATTATTTTTTTTTGACAGAAATTGACTTCAAAATTATTACTTCGATATTAACATGTTTATTTTTGTTTGAAAGGAAGTTAACGTGTTATTGGCTATATACAAAAAATATATAGGGAAATCATATTATTGGTCACATCAATTTGTCACCTTGAAATTTTGATCATTTATATTATCAAATTTCAATTTTATTAATCTATCTTCTTATTTTTCGGAAGGAGAAAAAAATTCGATGACACTAGAAAATCATACATGGAAATAAATATAATATTTCCCTATTTATGTAATAAATAGATCCAAGAGCGAGATGAAGCCGATCAATCAATGGGTTAGTGTGGCAGACTCGGTCTTTATAATAATTTGGTCGTTTCTGCGATTTTTGTAGTGATTTTGATGGGCCAAAAACCTTTCAACTCTTTTTTTTTTTGACAGCAAGCCTTGTAATTTTATTAAGAAAGATCAAGAGTTACAAGATTTACTAGCCACAGAGGGAACTCGCCATTCTTCCAGACAAAGGATGAGTGGGAGCAAGAAGAAAAGAGAGCAATACTATGGGCCACATGATTAGCCAATTTATTCTCATAAAAAAAGTTAGACACTACCGGTTCCTGGACCAGGTCTTTGATAACCGAAGCCCGTAATCCTACATAGCTAATATCATCCTGAGAGGTCGTGACTGCTTGCACTGCCAATAAGGAATCTGTTGTAACTTGGACATCATGGAAATGTTTGTCATATAATAGCTTGATACCTTCATGAATTGCCTCGAGTTCTCCCATAAGCACTGAGTTGGGTTTCGAAATTTGTTTCCCAAAAGCTAGGAGCAGTCTGCCTTGGTTGTCTCGTAGTGCTCCACCTACACTGTAATGATTCAGGTGTTCATTGTAGCAGGCATCAACGTTCAACTTTAAGTAATTTGCTTCTGGTGGTTTCCATTTGCTGGTCAGAGCTCGCCCTTGAGGAGGATTTCGAGCAGCCGATTTAGCAGCTTGGAATTCTGTTAGGAAGGTACTACTCCAAGTAATTATCCTTTCATTCAGTAGCCCTTCATTACCATGTAGGATCTTTAGCCTTTCTTTCCATACTGCCCAGTAGGGGTG
The DNA here is from genome assembly GCF_022965805.1 of Primulina eburnea. NCBI lineage: Eukaryota > Viridiplantae > Streptophyta > Magnoliopsida > Lamiales > Gesneriaceae > Primulina > Primulina eburnea. The sequence continues at coordinate 33,183,370 of NC_133106.1, read as the reverse complement.
AGTATTCGGTTAATTCGGTTAAAAACCGAACCGAATTAACCGAAAACCGATTTAACCGAAAATTTTTAGACTAACCGAATCGAACCGAATTTTCACAAAAACTGAATTAACCGAACCGAATTAAAATCGGTTATTTCGGTCGGTAACCGAATTAACCGCTTTTTTTAAAAAAAATTTAAATTTTAAAAATTATATATAAAATTAATATTTTATTCTAAAAAAATTAAAATTTTAAAAATTATACATAAAATTAATAATTAATATTCTATTTTAATCATAATAAAACACTTTATTCGTAAAAAATTTAATTATAATATACAATATTAAATATAAAAATATTATAAATTATATTTAAAACATAATAAAATAAAATCAAAATTATTTATTTAATAATTCGGTTAATTCGGTTAAACCGATATTTTTTTACAAAAACCGAAACCGAACCGAATTAACCGATTTTTGAAAATTTCGAAACCGAATTAACCGAACCGAATTTCCGAATTAATTCGGTTCGGTCGGTTAAATCGGTTTAACCGAATTTTTGCTCAACCCTACTGCCCAGGATAATATAGCAAACTTTTCAAAATTCTCATGGGATAAATGTGCGCTCATCCAACAGCATAAATATAACCCAAAAATATCACTTCGAAGCTACATCAATATAACCCAAAAATAATACATACTTATTCCTAGATCGAGTTGCATATTTACATATAAGAAAAATACAAAAACCAACACAACCAGGGAAAAAACTACTTGAGAAATAATTATATATTTTTATTAAAATAACATATTTAAATATGGTATATTAAAACGTATTTTTATCAACTTTAATTAATCATGTTTATACAATAATATTAATTGTAAGTCAGAGTTTGATCCACAAAATAAATTTGTGTAATTATTAATTGAATATTGTTCTAGAGTGCTAACAATTGCGATGCTAAAAATCAATCTAAATTAAACGCTCTGGAATTTCCATGAAGCAGAGATTCCAGACGCGTCTGCAAACTGCCAATAAAATCTAGAACCTGTGCCAACAGAAATACAAGATCGTTAATGGCGTCTACCCAACCAGAGGGAGACATAATATCACAAGAAACCATTACCATGGAAGAAGGAGCGAATCTGCTAGCAGCACCACCGGCAGCGCCCTCTCATGTGGTCTCCAGGTGCGCTGGCTGCGATCTGTCCGTCAGCGAAACAATGCACCACCTTCAAAAGGAAGCTTTCCAGCTGGCAAATTACTATTTCTTGTTTCAGGGCGTGATTTTCACTGCATTTTACAGCACCCCTTCGAATCTGAAATGCAAGTATCACTGGCTTCCGTTTACCCTATCTTTTATCTCCGGTATTCTCAACTTGTTCGCTCTTCTAACCATCGCGTTGAAGTACAAAAAACTTTTAGATGAGAAAGATTGTAAAGCGGCAATGCTGGAGCTGAAAGATTTTTCGCCAGCGCCATCAGGAATGAGGTTTTCACCGGAAAGGAGTGCTCACGAACCGAGTGATCAGAGAGGAGGTAACTCGCCACCCATTATGGTCAGTTGCGTCAGAAACTGGAGAATGCTCTATGTGATGGTTTGCATGGTTCTCTTTGCTGGGTTTTTCGTTGTCACGCTCGTTGGATGCATGACGATTACCTGTGCCAAGAATTAGGATTATAATTAACGAGACATGGATGGAGCCGGAGATGTAATCGGGAATCGATAAATATTTTCTTGGTTTAACTTTAATTTCAAGTTCTAGCACGAGAGATCGATATTTTGTTAACTGCGGTACTGGTATTTTGTTCGATAAATTATATAACTCGATATATCATTTGTTTCATTAATAATATGAACAACGTTTCTTGATCACAAATGTACATGGTACCGGCTTATATCGATGATACAATTATATAAAATTAACATGTAAAAGTATAGTGGGGAAAATAAATAACACAAATTTTTTATAAAAAGCAGAAGCTGAAAGCATGCTTCGCTACTCCTCTGTTTAAACTCAATATAGTTTAATTTCAACTTAAATTTATGACACTAAATAGTTTTATGGAGAGATGAATTTGAAATTTATGTATTTTGATTATTGTTTTATTGTTTAAACCATAGATCAAATCTTAAATTTTATTTAAACATTAGGAATATTTCAAATGATGTTATTATTGGGTGAACTTGAAATGTATCATAATTAACAAAAAAAAACGATATAAACATGTATGATGTAGACTTGATCGAGTTTATGGTCTTATTTTCTTAAAAAACCAAAATACATTTGAAATCCATATATTTGAAATTCATAAATCCAAACGCAATTTTATTGCATGGAATGATAAAAATATTTTCAAATATTCGAATGTAGTTATCATTTTCTACATCTATAATTATGAATAAATAAATTTGAAATTATTTTATCTTATTGTATAGTAGGAGTTAGTTGAGAAAAACTTTGGCAGAGACGTCGAAATTACTAATGTATGTATATGATTTTGAGGCAAAACTCATGAAAATATGATTATCGTCTTAAGTAAACGAATCAAAATACTCATATCGAATTATATATGTCTTTTCTTAAAAATCTTTCTAAAATTTTTACCAAAGAATCTAATCTAAATTTTAAAATATATTAATTTTGTTCACAAAACAATCGCAATTTATATAATATATTTAAATTTCTATTACATATTAAAAAAACATCAATTGGAATTCCATTTTTTTCATTAAAATTATTTGTTAGTATATCTGACTTTGGCCATTTCAAATCAAGCAATCTTTAGAACAGTTAAATAAGGGTTAAAGATGCGTTGGCATTTTTTTATATGATTTGATATAATACAAAATTATTAAGAATCATTGATTATCGGAATTTATGCTGGTAAACCAGCAGCGTCATGCACAGTCAATATATCTTTTATATATCTTTTGGAGCAATATATCTTTTATATAATTCATTAGAATATATAAATTTAGATTGTGTTTTCAAATGCTTAAAAAAGTGATTATAAATTTTTGGCTGACATTAATGTTCATGCACCAATATGGGTGCATGTGTTAATAATCTTGGCTGACATGGCAGGCATTATTTCTAAATTTGCAACGATTTTTCTTAAACTGTCGCAAAGTGACAAGCGACGGTTTTTAAAAAACCATCGCTATTTGCGACGGTTTTTCAAAAACTGTCACAAATTTTCACCAACATATATTGTGTTTTCAATGTATTTTGTGTTTTTTTAAAAAAAATTGTTGTATATTATTTTAATTAAAAGAGTCCAACATTTTTTTCATTTCTTAATAATATTTTAATAAATATTGGAATTAAGTTAATTTTAAAATAATAATACTATTTATTTTTAGTAATATTTGTTGTAAATAAAAAAAATGAGTAAGTGGACAGTGGGACCCATAAATAATGAAAGTTGATATTAAATGAATGTGAGTGTGTGTTAATAATGGGAAAATGTTAATGTAATGAATATGTGGCTCGTGGACCTCATAATTTTTTATGAGATGGAGAGTTATTAACATGGATTAATTCGAACGGATGCGGATGCTCTAACAAGAAGAAAAACCGTCCAGATGCCCATCTAAACACTAAGAGGAAGGTGGGTAATGTTGAAACCGTGGGGATTTTTCTTTTTTAATTTTAAAAATTTAGTATACTATTTGTCATGATTATCTCCATCAACGTGGTTTTAAATCAATCTTCCAACTAAACGTTTATATGAGCCCGCATCTTCCAACAGAGCATCCCTACACACGGTAGACTTATTCTTAAATTCTATAACATCAAACTCATGGCTTGTGAGCTTAAGATTCTGCTCCATTGGAGTCTCACAAGGCTTGGCTCCTACTATTCCAAAATCTGCTATAAGTTCCAATGCATACTTTCTCTAACACAAGTAAAGGCCTTCTGCTGACCTTGACACTTCAATCCCAAGAAAGTACTTCAACAATCCAAGATCTTTAAGCTGAATTTGTGAATGTAAGAAGGCTTTCAAGGAATTGATTTCTTCATCATTATTTCCCGTTATTACAATGTCATCCACATACACAATCAAGAGAGTAACAAAAGTTCACTACAAGAAAAAATGCTTATGGTGACATTCATAAATGTCATCATATTAAATATTTAGTGGCATTTAAGTTTTAGTGACACCTCCAACAAATGTCATCTATTCCAATGTCGTCTTAAACTTACTGACATTCTTTAATGTCATTATAAGATGTTAATGACAACTTCATACGTGTTACTAATAATTCATATAATGACAATTTTAAATGTAAGGAAAACTCATATTTAAATACATTTATAGATGCCTTGTTATTATAGTAACAATGACAAATTTATATGTCAGTTAAAATCATTTATAATGACAACTAAAAGTGTCGTGTATGTTATTTATAGTGACAATAACAAATGTAGGAACATTTGGGTTGGATAAATATAGGAGAGGGAAATTAGATAAAATAAATGTGAGAATAAAAAAACATATTAGATTAGTTATCCTGACATTTTTAATTGATGTCATTTTTTATATGGAGGGAGACAATTATTTTCCCTCCTCCAATATTTATCTAACTCAAATATTCTAACACTTATTTATAGTGAAATTTTTTAGTTTTAACGATTTTTTACGATGTGGGAAAAGTAATCCATATAAAAGATGACATCAATTAAAAATGTCAGGATAACTAATCTAATATGTTTTTTTATTTTACACATTATTAATTTTTTACAAGTGTCATTATTAATTATTTGTAACAACATTTAATTAAAAGTGTCTACAGAAAAGTGTCACAATAACCATTTATTGTTGTAGTGGTTCCATTGCGTCGAACAAATAACGAATGATCATGCTCAGATTGAGTGTAACCAGCAACAACCATGATACTAGCAAATTTGTTGTTCCATTGCCTAGAGGCTTGTTTAAGCCCATATAAGGACTTGCGGAGTTTACACACCTTATGCTCCCCCTCGATGCAATATCCCTGCGGGAGTGACATGTATATTTCCTCATCTAAATCCCCTTGAAGAAAGGCATTGGTCACATCCATTTGATTTAGAGGCCAGCCATAAGCCGCAGCTAAACTAAACAAACAGCGAATGGTGACAATTTTTGCTGTAGGTGAGAAGGTATCATGAAAATCAATACCGGGCTGTTGCGTATATCCTTTAGCAACTAAACGAGCTTTAAATCGATCTATCGAACCATCAGAATGGTATTTTACCTTAAAAACCCATCGACAACCAATCGAGACAGCCCCCTTTGGAAGATCAACGATATCCCAAGTATGGTTGGACTCAAGGGCAGCGATTTCTAAAGCCATTGCATCTTTCCATCTAGAATCAGCTAGTGCCTCATGATAGTACTGTGGCTCCTTAACAGAGGAAATGGATGCAAGGAAACTTTGATATGAAGGGGAAAAATGAGAGTAATCAAGAAAATCAGAAATGGGGTATAAACAATGGTTAGACAAAGTTGGACAAGCATAATCCTTCGTCCAAATAGGAGGGATAATGGAACGGGAAGAACGCCGTGGATGATCAGTGACAGTAGAAGGTGGATGGTCAGTGACAGTAGGAGGTGAATGAGGAGAAGAGATATCAAAAACATCTTCAGGTAAAGAAGATTGAGAAGGAAATGTTGAGGAACTAGAACAAATATTGGCAAAAGGGAAAGTGTCTTCATGAAAGATCACATCTCTAGAAACGAAGAGTTTCTTGGTATGGAGATTCAAAACTTTGTGTCCGTTTTGGGTGTTAGAATAACCAAGAAAGACACAAGGATTTGCTCGGGGAGAGAACTTATGTCCTAGTGGCAAGGAAGCAACGTAGCACAAACAACCAAACACCCGTAAATGAGTGTAAGAAGGCGGAGTGCCCATTAACAATTCATAGGGAGTTTTATTGTGTAAAATGGGACTAGGAGATCGGTTAATAAGATATGTGGCAGTCAACACACAATCTCCCCAATAACGAAGGGGGAGAGAAGCTTGAAAGAGCAATGCACGAGCAATATCAAGAATATGTCTATGTTTACGTTCTACAATCCCATTTTGTTGCGGGGTATAAGGACAAGAGCTTTGATGAACAATGCCAAGGGAAGAAAACAAATCTTGACACTCGGTTTTGAAGAAATCCAAGGCGTTGTCTGTCCTAAGAACCCGAATTTTGCTGGAAAATTGATTATGAACCAGGGAAAAAAAAATCTTAAGAATCCGAAGCACATCTAACTTGGAGTGCATAAGATACACCCATGTGCCACGAGAAAAATCATCGACTATGGACAGAAAGTATCTTTCCCCATTCATAGTTGGAGTATTAAATGGCCCCCAAATATCCATATGAAGTAAATGAAAACAATGTAAAGACTTAGTGTCACTGTGTGAAGGAAATGGCAATCGAGATTGCTTAGATTGTGGACAAATAGAGCGATGTGAGAGTGACAAATTATTAGGTAAAAAAGGCAACAAACACATTCTTGATCCAGACAAATGACCGAGTCGCTTATGCCACAAAAAATCAGTGGCAGAAGTACAAACAGAAATCTCTTTTTGTAACAATATAGTATTATAGTGAGGAAGAAATGAACAAGAACTATTTATAGGCTGACATAAGGTCTTCAAAGAATGGGAAGCTTCAAGGTAATAGAGTCCATTTTTCTCTTTACCAATCCCCACAATCTTCCCACTTTTGAGGTCCTGAAAGATGCAAAAACGAGGGTAGAATGTGACAAAGAAATTATGGGATTTGGTAAATTTAGATATAGACAATAAGTTGAATTGAAAATCTGGAATATGGAGAACATTTTGAAGGGTAACGGAGGGAGATAATGCCACTGAGCCAATTTGGTTAATGAGGGTAGTAATACCATTAGGCAACTTAACTGAACTATTGGAATTCGACAAGGACTTATGATTATGCAGTAGACTTAAATCCCCAACCACGTGTTCATTAGCACCGGTGTCAATTATCCAATTAGAAGATGGCATTGAGACATGAGATGGATGTGAATTACCTGCCATATTCACCACATGTTCAACACTTGTTTGGAGGTTGCTATTGCCCAAAAGCTTTAAGATTTCTGCATACTGGGCAGAGGTGAACACAGGAGCAGTATTAGGAGCTGTGTTATGGATGGGACCAGAAGTAGTCAAAGGTTGAACTTCAACATTCTCAACTAAGTTCACATCAGCAGCATTCCTATGTCCTCGACCATAGCCACGCCCAAAGCGTTTATTCCCACCTCCTCTATTTTGTCCTCGGTAAAGACGATGCCAAGGTGGGTAACCAACTATCTTATAGCAATTTTCTTTCAAATGTCCATTGAGATTACAATAGTCGCATTTCATGATATCCTTCCGTTGATCACCTGCTCTGTTCTGATTTGAGTAAAACACAGTTGGTGAAGGCTCAGTAGTAGATAACGAACGATGAGATTCTTCCTGAGAGATAATGGAGAAAGCTTGCCCAACAGTAGGCAGAGGAGACATCATTAGAATCTGACTTCGTATAGCAGCGTAACTCTCATTCAATCCCATTAAAAATTGGAGTAATCTATGCTGTTGATCATGTTCAACATATCTCTTAGCAGCAGCGCATTCACAAGATGGCAAAATTACTAGAGAAGCGAACTCATCCCAAAGTTGTTTGAGCTTGCAAAAATATGCGGAAATAGTGCTTTGCCCTTGAACCAATCGTCCTATATCGCGATGCAAGGCAAAAATACGAGAACCATTGACCTTATCAAATTGCTCCTTCAAATCCGTCCAGACAACAGAAGCGTTGGTCGCATAAACGATTCCACCAAAAATTTCTCTAGAAACAGTATTCAATATCCACGATAAGACGAGAGCGTTACATCTTTCCCATTGCAATACTGATGTGCTACCCGCTTCAGGTTTCATACATGTACCGTCAATAAATCCAATCTTATTCTTAGCTTGCAACGCTATCAACATAGCTCTGCTCCAAACTCCATAGTTATCAGTTCCTACCAATTGATCACTGACGAGATTCATACCTGGAGTATCGGAGGGATGAATATACATCGGATCATTGAAATTAGGTCCATTTGCCATTGCTGAACCTCAAATTTGTAATGAAGCTGCAGCGAAGTTGGAATCGATGTCGCGAGCTAAGAAATCGCGGATGATAAGCTGGATGGATCAATTAAAAAACCGATCTAAAAGATCGAGAGCTCGGATCTGAATTTCCCTTGCTCTGATACCATGTCAAAGTACATGAAGGAAACCGTTTTCTGAATATAGAAATATTAATCTGTTTGTGTGTACAAGAAGAACAGTTGCTAAGTCTATTAATACTACAGAAGTCAACTAATAACAAAAGCGTGAGAATATGACAAAAGCGTAATTCCTAAACCAGCACTCAACAGTTATTATAATTTACAACATTTTCGCATATGCATGTTGGATACAATAATTAATAAATCCAATATAAAATGCCACATATAAATATATATTTTTTTATATAAAAATAGCCAAATATAATCCTCTTCAATCAATCTATAATTTTATATCAAATAAGGAAACTGATACTGAACGTGTGGGAAATGCGTAAATCGTAATAGTAATGGATCCCTTCAGTTGACTGGTACATTGTCAGCTTACTTGGTCAAACATATAGGTCAGCTTTATTTAAATAAATGCTCCATTAATATAAAATGTAATTTCCTTGATCCAACAATTTATTTAAACTTCTATCCTGTTTACACTCCACATAACATTTATAAATTTTATATCTATATAGTTTTTATATTAATATTAATTATAAAATATTAGATTCTGAATATTTCACTACATTGTATTATTATATACCATGTATTTATTCAAGTTGCATTGTATTGTGGATTGGTAATGTCAGTATATATGATTACAAAAAAAAAAAAATGAAACCTAGATTAGATTAGATTAATAACAAATTGTATGAATAATTTAGAAGAGCCTGAATTATTAATATATATATTTAAGCTGTCGTTTCAAGAACTGGACTGCCTATTAAATAAAGACTCAGGAGTCATGTTGAAATGAACGTGAGCATAAAATTTGCTTTAAAACTAATAGAGAATTAGAGTAATATATTTTAATCGCGACCTGCATATTTTTTTATACGACGGGTTGAGAGATCTGTACCTAATATGTCAGATGCCTTGACATTATGGGTCAAATAGATGAATTAATACTAAAATTAAATCTAGTATCCGGAACGGCGAAACCCGTTATATGGGATAGAGATCGAGAAAGATATCAGAGTGTCACCGGACATGCATGACTAGGTATACAAACGTCCGTCGGGTTTGGTTGACCAACCCGCCAACCAAATTAAGTGGTTGAGTTGGAAAATCTTAACACATTTAAAGGCGGTTTGCGGGCTTAGGCCATCTCCAACCCAAAATTCTATTTTAAAGCAACTCTACTCTAAAATAGTGCAGTTTCTACACCAAATACAATATTCATCTCCAACCCATCTACTTCAAATTTTATTTATATTTGCATTTAAATTATCTGAATCGTGTTTTTATTTAATTGTGTACTTGAATGTTTAAATATTATTCAATAAATTTGCGTGTTTGACATTTAATTATAAAATTATTATAAAATACTTTGTAAATTTATATAATTAAATATTTTAATTTTATGATTTTATATTTAATTATTAAAATTATATAATAAATATTATCTAATTATTAAAATAATATAATAAATATTATACTATTAATTAAATATATCTAATTATTAATTAATTAATAATATCATATTATTATATAAAAAATATTTATAAATATTAATATAAATATTTATAATTAAAAAAACAAAAAAAAATTAAAAAAAAAAAAAGAAAACAGCTGCGCCACATTTGGCGCAGAGCTTTTCTCTGCACCAAATGTGGCGCAGAGAAGAATGGTGCTGCGCTATTTTTCAAATAGCGCAGCACCATTAGAGAAGCCCAAGCAGCAAAATAGCGTGAAACGCTATTTTGCTGCTTGGGTTGGAGATGCTCTTAGGCGGGTTAATATGAGGCGGGTCAGGTTGGCTCGCATGTTGGGAAATTTTTTTAAAAAATAATATGTACATATATATATAGATATTTTTAGTGAATGTTGTTATATTTTTGTGATAATTAATTTAACTAACATGTAGAAGTATGATATCAATTATTTATAATTTTATTAATATTTTTCTATAAATTTTTATTCATGAAATGATTAAATTCAATTAAGAATATATTTTTAATTTTTTTTAATATGTGGCATGTGGGCTTGCCCGCCTAACCTGCAACTTACTTTAGATTGGAATGAGTTTTTGCATCCTCAACCTGTCAGGAGGCGGGTCAACCATTTGATTAATATAGTCTATAATAATCAATTATAACAAGAAATGTTTTACTTTATTCGACAAAATTAACCAATAGTTCACAATTAAGCATTTGACCGAAAGCGTGGTAAAAACAATCCCAAATGTAATTCAAAATACAATGAATTGGTTCCTACTGCAAATGATGATGATGGTGCAATTTAATTATGCCTACCGCTCGATTATGCTATATTATAATCACACACTTGAGAGATTGTAATTTTTTCATTCCTTTTTCGTGTTAACAAAGAATTAATTTTATGTTGGGATTGATGAATTTAGATTTATGGGAGGATTTCAAATCAAAACATTTGAAACCCATGAATTTGAAATGACTAGTATGAAAAATAAATTTGAAAAATTAAACAGAAAACATACATAGCTTATAACATAAAGAATCTCAAATCCTTCTTTCTAATTTTACCCCAAATGTATATATATTTCAACTTCATCTCCTCTAAACTCAAGGACTCATTTTGCAATGATCTTCAAATTCATCCAACTAACTAATCAAATTATAATTACATGCAAACACAATCATAATTTTATCGTATACGTACATACAAGACTCAAATAAGAAAATAAATTTTTTGGCTCGCTAAATTTTTCTATTTGAGTTTTAGTACATTATGATTTTCAAAGTTTGATTTATTTTCCCAGACTCAAATTATATACATAAAATTCAAAGTATGATCGAGAAAATAATTATGACAATGTTTACATAAAAAGAATTAGTGTACTCAATATATTCTCAAAGGGCATACGATGACAAGTAGATTATAAATTATAATTATTCCACAAAAATAGAAGCTAAAGTCTTGAGTAAATTAATGCTAATAAACATTAATTACTCTCAACTATATCCTTACCATTAATGTTAGCAAGGTGCGAGCCCTCGTACTCATTCAACTCCACCGACATGAATTTATTAAACCATAATCACATTCTCGTCTTCTTGGAATACACACACACACACACACACACACACTCTCTAGGTTCCTATCCAAAATTATATTCCTAATTTATTTGTTCAAAAAAGAAAAAAAAATCATTCCAAAAAAAAAAGAGTAGCATGGCTGCGTCCGATGAGGAAGCCAATGCAAATGGAATCCAAGACCGAAATAACCGAATCGTTGATCAAGAAAGATCCAGGGAGTTGAGAAAATTCATCGGAGAACAGGAAGTTCGGATCCAAACCCTAATGAACAGTGTCTTCCAACTAGCAAACTATTACTTCGTTTTCCAGGGGGTCATTTTAGCCGCAATATCCAACACTACTACCCTCGTGTGCTCCGATGCCTGGTTCGTTTTCTCACTCTCTCTTCTGGCTGCCGTTCTAAACTTTTTCGCTCTCCTTTCGATCGGAAAAAAGTATGTCCGGGTCATGAACTTGCATGATGATACCTGGTCCGAATACAATGCTCTGGAAAGAAGATTAAAAAACAGAAATAATAACGTCGAAGATCAAAATCATAACCCGTTGGAGATTTGGAGAGACAAGTTTTCTCAGAGAAAAAGATATGTGGTTCTAGTGTTGTGCCTGGCAATCTTTCTGGCGTTTACAGGGGTGATGCTTTCGGGTCCATGGCGTATAATATGCAAGCATGATAAGGTTTCGAAGCAATACAAGGAGGATTTAGAATGTTTCAAGCTTTGCAACGCCTCAAAATGCATGAAGTTTTGCTACGCGGTTTAATATCTTGTTCCATGCAATTATTGGAAGTTAGTTTTGCGTTGGATTGAAGGTAATTAAATTGTTATGAAATTAATTACTATTTTATATTTACTCATTTTCTTGTATTCTATAAAATAAATGTTCCATTAAATGTGTTTATAATTCATTACACTCTTTATCCATGACATTGATCTGATGTAAAATTGTTTTAAAATCCTTAATTAAAAATATATATTTCATGAATCTTAAAATTTCACAATCACATTGATGCATGTTAGTGGCGTGTATTCAATTCAAAGTTTTGATGACTTTTAATGAATTTTTTCAAATGATAGATTTTTATGGATTTCATAGATTTTTATTGACTTTTACAGAATGTCACAGATTTATAAACAAATTTATGTGGATTTATGTAAACTTTTTTGCAAGTTTTTTATAGACTTTTGCGAACTTTTTTTTTATAGAATTTTATAAATTTTGTACTTAATTATAACATATTATTTTTTTATTAATTTCTTTGAACCAATAATTAGTTGACATATATAACATATTCAGTTTGAAATTATTTTCAATATTTATATTAATAAATAAATTTACTTATTTAAAAGTTAAATCATTTAATCTTTACGTGTTTATATATGTGAGTTTGTATGCATGTTTGTAAATTTTTTAAAATACACAAATTGGTTAACATGTAACCTTGTTTTTGAATTGATAATATACATGTGAAAAGAATATTATTTAGTATTCTATGAATATAATTTTGTATAAAAATATCATAGCTTATATTTTAATTGAAAATGCTAAAATGAATTTAAAAAATCATAGCTGTTACTAGACTATTCAATTATTAAGAAGTAAGCAATATTTTTTGAATCATCTTTTATTATTATTGAATATTACATTAATTTATATAAATTATAAATTAAAAATTATAAAATCAATTCTATAATTCAAAATTTCCTGTGATATTAAAATAAAAAATTATTAAATGAACAATTAGTCAAAAAATGAAAAATTTGAAAAGGAAATATGAAAATATATATAGAGATACATTTCGAAAATTTGAGAGAGTGATAGAATTATATGAGATGAGAGAAGATAAGAAGAGAGGTGATGTGAAGCAAGATAGAGAAAAATAAATAGCTTGTGTATGAATTAAATTTTTTTAAAAATCTTCTCAAATCTTTGGGTTGGACCAAATACAATTTTTTTACAATTTATAGTTGTACCTTAGACTTTGATATTTGTATGTTAATGAATTCGATTAAGTTATTAAAAGTCTATGGAAAATTTGAATACCTATAAACTTTTATAGCTTTTAAAAGTCAATGTTGAATATCACTTGACTTTTTTAAGCTCTATAAAAGTCTATTTTGAATACCACTATACATTTATAGAGTATGTAAAAGTCTTAATTGAATACATCTAGACTTTTAAAATCTATAAAAGTAGTTAAAAGTCAATAAATCTTCTATATTGAATACATGCACCCTCGCTCGTGGTCCTTTTATACACGACTTCACCAATATCAGTTATGTATGAAATTTACTACTAAATTAAAAAAGGATGTTGGATAATAAAGTATGGTAAATGATTAATTTTTTTAAGAGAATGGATAAACGTGATATTATTGTCAATAAAAACATTAATATAATCAAACCAACTCAATCATATTTGGTTTTAGGCAAAATTATATAAGCTACATTTAACTCACCACTGTCCGTTGGATAGAGTTTCATTTGTAGAAAACATTTCTTGAAAAAATATATATTTTAAAAGTCAATTAAGAGGTAATGAAATTTGTTTTTTTTTTAATTATATTTTGAAAAGAAGACATTTTTAATAATTATGAAGTCATTTTATAAAATATTGGGTTGCTTAAATTTTGGATAAAGTGCATATTTCATAATAATGAGAAAATTACTTATGAATAATGACAGTTGAATTAAAACAATGATCATATAAGATAAGTTGAAAGTGTAATTAAAACATAATTTTGGAAAAAAAATTGTAAATGAAATGGGTACGTTTGTTTGTATTTCTTTGAAATAAAAATATATATTCAATAACACCAACAAATAATAGTGTAATTAATTATCATTTTTTGTTTTCCTTTTTAAAATACCCTCACTTTAAAATTATTTGTAATAAAATATTTTTTTAAAGAAAAATTACCTGAACGTAATCGTAATATCACAGTTCATTATTGATGATGCTTCATCACATATACCCGATATTTGTTCATGGGAGAAATTTGAATATCGATTATACAGTTGACTCCTCCCAATGTACAAAAAAGTGAGATATACAAAGGGAAAAATAGCAAAGTCTTCATGTGACCGACGAATTCGGTTGGGAAAAATTCTAGCAAGCGGACTATGTCAAGTTATAGTAAATGGACGACAGGTTCAAGTATCGATCCCACAGAGACTATTATTTAACTACTAAGATTGAATTATTCGAATTAATCTAGGTAAACAATAACGAGTGATTTGATGATAATTTAAATTAATTAATTAAAATGATTTATACTAAATTAATGATCAAGATCGAATTCGCAGAAAAGCTTGGAACTTGGGGATTTTCGAATTTAAATAAAATGACCGGGAACACACAACGGTCCAAACTTAATTTGATTATTATCATGCATTGGAATTAAATAACCACAGATTATTCGATGCCACAATGAATACCCTGAATTAACTATAAATTTATTTCTAGAATTTATAATCCTATTTTCATTTAACAGTCCAATTATTTCTAATTGAATTTAATTAAACAAAAACGCATTATTCAACGATGGAATTACAGCTGTCGTCTAAAATCGCACATTGAAACCGAATACTATTTCTAGTTTATTTAACCGTGTGTTGATTAATATTTTTGAAGCTAAATTCAATCTATTCTCTTTCGAGTCAGATCGAACAACAAACATGCAAATAATTGGCCAAATTAAAAGAATGAAAATTGCGCAAACATTAATCAATAAAATAAATTAATTCATAAATCAAATAATCCAATAAATGCATAAGATCAAAAGTTTGTCCCGATTGTGGTCCCGATCACAAGGAAAACTACTCCATTAATTCAAAACTAGAAAAAACTCTAATATTTGAATTCATGACTAGAAATAAGAAAATAGAAGATGAGAAAATCTCAGCAATGGTGCGCGAATCTTGCTTGTAAAACAAGTTTTAACTCCCCTTTTTCAAGCTATAGCCGCCGCCTTTTCTTCTTTTTTCCTCAATGAAAACGTTAAAAAGAGTCCTCCAATTGATTTAGGTTTTTCCTTTTTATATCTGAGAAAATCTCTCCAAAATCTTCGCCAAATCTGAGTATGATCTCAAAGGCACGGACCCCGTGCATATGTCAGGGGAGGGGTCCGTGTAGACACTGTTAAAAATTTCTTTCCGGAAACGCTGGACACAGACCCCGTGTAGAGGTACGTCTCGGGGTCCGTGTAGACTATGTCAAATTCATTCTCGGATGTTAATGGACACGGACCCCATGTACAGGTCCGTCATGGGGTCCGTATAGAATCTGTCAAAAATCTTCCCTCGGTTTCTGAGGCACGGACCCTTACACGGGGTCCGTGTAGGGGTCCGAATACTTCTTTGTGCTATTTTCCTATTTTTTCCGGTTGTTTCTGTCTTACATAGCATTGCGGAGCTTGACTTTTCTTTCTTTTCTTTAACTTTTATCATCTTTTGGTCAAACTTGCAAATATCAATAATAAAACGAACTAAGCGCAGAACTCGGAATAAACAACGCCAGATAAGCACGAATATGACAAAATAAAGCCCCTAAAGCGCTATATAATTCGCGTTTATCATCATGTAAGTTGGTGTTTTTTGGGTTTTGATCTACTAACTAATTAAAGTTGGGAATTGGTGTTTATAAAAATTTTCCCGAATCATTACGTGCATGCTAGAGAAATTTTAACGGTTTAAAAAAAATCCCCGTCCATGTCATATGAAATTGTTGATTTACCATTTTATATTGCTAAGGTGTCTTATATTATGTTAACACTCCGATAAGACATGATCAAAACTCTCCTCCCTAAGAAAAAAATAAAATTAATTCACCAAAACTCAATTCCGACGAGTCAACACACACACACACACACACACACACACACACACACATATATATATATATATATATATATATATGTTTTTTTTTTTGTAATCGATGGGATTGTTTGTTTTACTTTTATATATATATATATAAACTACATCGATCTAGCTCTCAAATTCATCGGATTTCGATAAAAAAAAAATTTTGCGATTGATACAATTAAAATCATAATGACGCAACTCGAATATCGTGTGAGATCAAGTTACCTCCAATATATAATTAACAAAAAAAGCGTCAGCTCCCGCAAAAGATGCGTTTACTTTTTGGGAATGTGAACTTTGAATCATTCAGAAAAATATTAAATCAATAATATGGCACAAATTTGACTTTGATATTTCAAATAGAATTTGCACCACTTGGCAAATATTAATAATTTAAAAAAGAAGAATAATGATAGTTAAAAATTATAAACCAAAATAAAAATATCGACACCTAGAAGGTCCAAGCTAGACTTTCTTACCTATATAATTTTTTTTAATAATTAGTAATATATATCATAATTACCGGTAGGATCGATTCAAAATTATTTAGATCGTCTCGTCTTCCTAGGCAGCACGTTCCTTGCACATCGAAAGAGACCATATCCACAATATCCATGCATTTTCTTCCCCATATCAGTAGCAATTTTCCCAGAAATGTCCTGAGATCTTCCATGAGGGACCACTTTTCTACAGATATATACACATATCACCATTTTTCAAGTCCGAACTAAACAAGCACAATTAGCCTGCAATCATGTTGGATACAGCTCTAAAAAAATGTAGCCGAAATTACAGAGAACTGACGATGATAATTCACAAACAAGAGAAACAGCTCAGGTTTCTTGAAACAAAAGCAACTTATCTTTCCATGTTTTATTTTGCATCCCAGTTGCTTATCTACCTTTCGAATTCGAACCCATCGGCCTACCACTATAGAAATTGGTGGAAACTCTTCTTGGTTTCGGTTTCGCTCGCCGTTGTTTTCGGGCTAAATTTCACGACCACCATTAGTAAGTACCTCCGAATAAAGTATGAACAAGACAGGAACTACATTGATCAAAGTGAGAACTATGTTCACATAAATTGTTATCAAAGTAACTATTTTATATTTACTCATTTTCTTGTATTCTATAAATGTTCCATTAAATGTGTTTATAATTCATTACACTTCTTTATCCATGAGATTGATCTGATGTAAAATTGTTTTAAAATCCTTAATTAAAAATATATATTCATAAATCTTAAAATTTCACAATCACATTGATCCATGTTAGGCTCGTGGTCTTTTTATACACGACTTCACCATTCAGTTATGTATAAAATTTAATCCTACAATAAAAAGGATGTTGGATAAATAAAGTATGGTAAATGATCAATTTTTTTTTTAATAAAATGGATAAACGTGATATTATAGTCAATAAAAACATTAATAATCAAAACCAACTCAATCTTATTTGGTTTTAGGCAAAATTATATAAGTTACATTTAACTCACCACTGTCCGTTGGATAAAGTTTCATTTGTAGAAAACATTTCTTGAAAAAATATATTTTTGAAAATTGAATTAAGAGAGGTAATGAATTTTTTTATATTTTGAAATGAGGATATTTTTAATAATTATGAAGTCATTTTATAAATTATTGAGTTGCATAAATTTGGGATAAAATGCATATTTCAAAATAATGACAAAATTAATTATGAGTAATGACAATTGAATTAAAACAGTGATCATATAAGATAAGTTGAAAGTATAATTAAAATATAATTTTGGAAAAAAAATTGTAAATGAAATCGGTACATTTGTTTGTATTTCTTTGAAATAAAAAAATATTCAAAAACACCAACAAATAATATATAGTGTAATATATAATTTTTTTTTTTTTAAAAACACCTTTTATTTTAAAAATTTTCGTACAATATTTTTTTCAGAAAAATTACCTAAACGTTATCGTAATATTACAGATCAGTATCAATGATGCTTCATCACATATCGAAGAGGAGGGATCCTTATGGATGTAATCGAGTCGAGCCGAGCCGAATACTTGAATGTTTGAGCTTGACTTGTTTATAATTAAGTCGAGCTCGAGCTTTATTTAACAAATATATTAATGACTCACGAGCTTATTCAAACTTTTATTGAAGCTAAATGAGCTCAATAAATATGAATTGTACATTTAAATATTCATTAAATTCATTAAAAGATAAATATACATTTAGAAAAAAATATAATATTCTTATTAAAATTTGTCAATTTATTATAATAAATAAATTTAATATATTTTTCTATATACTTCATAATTAATGTATTAAATCAATAAATTAAATTTCTAATGAAAATATGAAAAATATTTGTGTTGAAAATTATAATGTTTAATGTTGAAAATTAGGTAAAATTAGGTGTTGAATATTGAAAATTAGTGTGTGATGATGTATGTAATGATGAAATTATTTTTGGATTGTTTTCCAAAGAAATCCTATAAATAGGTCTCCATTTGTAAAGATTTGATACAATTGAGTAGAGAGAAAAATATTATAAAGTATGTAGTTTGGTAAATTTTGAGAGTTTGAGATTTTTATTTTTTACCATAAATGTTTACTTTTTCACAACACGTTATCAGCACGAAACTCTAAAAGTCCTCCATACTTTTCCAAGCTCCAAACAGAAGAAAAAAGTAACAAAAGTAATAATATTTATTTTACTTTTATTTATTTATTGTGTATATATTTAATAAATTTTTCAAAAACTTGTTATAAATCTTGGGAGGATGTTAAGACGACATCCCACACTCTCGGTAAGGGATACGACAAGTATAAAAACCTATAAGGTTTTTAAACAAAATAAATTATGTCACTTCATTATAATAATGTGATATGATATACATAATTATTTAAACATGACTAATATTATATACACCATATTATTACCATAAAATTATACAAATACATACATTTATTTTTTTGTACACCAACGGTAACAAAACAGCTAGTTTTTGCCGTATAAATATGATCTCACAAACTCTTTCAATCACTCCATCTTTCTCCTATTCTCTAAAAACTATTCTTCATCAAATTTTCGAAGAAAAAAAAAGATGACTTTCTCAAGGTAATTTTTAATTATTTTGGTTATCATACTCACAAGTCTTTTATTTATCGGAGAATACCCTCCTCGTGTGTTTTCTTTATTTTTACAAATGCTTGTACTTGTTGTTTATCCATTATTTTGTATTGCAATATTCATTAACTAATAAAATGCATCGTAATTTTTTAGTACCACCATGCCAAATTTGACAAAGCTCGAATTTGTTGCGTTCGAAATCACGGGAAAAAATTATATGCCATGAACTCTCGATGTAGAAATGCATCTTGAGTCATGGGTCTAAGCGAGACCATTAAATAAAATGGTATATATTCATCACAAGAAAAAGCAAAAGCTATAATATTTTTGCGTCGACATCTCGATGAAGGTTTAAAATGTGAATATCTAATCGAAAAAGATCACATGGCTCTGTGAAAATGATTCAAAGAAATATTTGAACATATAAGGGAAGTTATACTTCCGACCGCCCGTGATGAATGAAATATGTTAAGATTCCAAGATTTTAAGAAAGTCAGTGATTATAATTCAGCGATGTATCGAATAATCTCGCAGCTAAAATTTTGTGGACACGAGGTTACAGAATCAGAAATGCTTGAAAAAATATTTTTCACGTTTCACGCATCAAATATAACTTTACAGCAACAATATAGAGTGCGTGATTTGCGAGATATTCTGAACTCATCGTTTGTCTTCTTGTGTCGGAAAAGAACAATGAGCTATTAATGAGAAATCATCAGTCCCGACCCACTGGATCAACATCATTTTCAGAAGTAAATGATGTGAGTAAAAATGAATTTAAACCTGGAAACCAAAATCAAATCCAGAGACAAGGTTTTGGTGGAGGTCGAGGTCGAGGTCGAGGTCGTGGTCGTGGACGTGGACATGGAATTGGTCGTGATCGTGGTCGAGGCCGTGGTTTTGAAAACAATAGAGATAGTTATTTTTATAACTTATCTCAAAAGGGCGTCACGAACCATCCACAGAAAATGCATCATGAGAACATGAGTATTAATGAAAATCACTCGAAAAGATTTGAAAGTTCTTGTTTCAGATGCGGCACTCCAGGACATTGGTCTCGTATTTGTCGAGCCCCTGATCACATTTGCAAGCCCTATAAAGAATCGATAAAGGGGAAAGAAAAAGAGACCAACTTCACTGAACGAAGTGACCGTTTGAGTGATTCAACTCATTTTGATGCTGCTGATTTTATGAATGATTTCTCTGGAAATGATCAATATGTTGGTGGGATAGAAATGAACAATATTGATGCTACAGATTTTCTCAATGATTTCTCTGAAAATGAACAATATAATGGTAGAATATAAATGTACAATAATTTATTTTTCATGTATTCATATAATAATGTTTTATTATACAATTATGATATGTGTTATATTTACATATGTATTTTCAGTAATTTTATTTCATTGCATATTTTTCTGAAGTTAAAATATGGAAAATGCTATGAGCAAAGCTGAAGTTTGCATACCCGATAGTGGTACAACGCACACTATCCTCCGAGATAAAAGATATTTCTTGGAACTAAAACCAACAAAAACAACGGTGAATACAATATCAGGTCCTGTAGACTTGATTAAAGGATGTGGTAAAACACAATTTTTGTTACCTAATGGTACAAAATTTTTGATCAATGATGCTTTATATTCACCACAATCGAAAAGAAATTTGTTGAGTTTTAATGATATATATTCTCATTTATGATACTCAAACAATGAATGAAGGGAATGAGAAGTATATGTGTCTTATCACATATAAATCAGGAAAGAAATATGTGATTGAAAAACTTCCAATGCTCCCTACTGGATTGCATTATACACATATAAGTCTCATTGAATCAAACATGGTAGTTGATAATTCTTCGATATTAACCAATTGGCATGATCGATTGGGACATCCTGGTTCAACAATGATGCGAAGAATTATAGAAAATACACATGGTCATCCACTGAAAGAACAGAAGATCTTTCAGAATAATAAGTTTCAATGTAACGCATGTTCTCTCGGAAAACTTATTATAAGACCATCACCAGTCAAAATCCAAACTGAATCACCAATGTTTCTTGAACGTATTCAGGGTGATATTTATGGACCAATCCATCCACCATGTGGACCATTCAGATATTTTATGGTATTGATTGATGCCTCCAGCAGATGGTCACATGTATGTTTATTGTCAACTCGAAATGTTGCATTTGCAAGATTACTTGCTCAAATAATAAAATTGAGGAATCAGTTTCCCGATTATACAATCAAGAAAATTAGACTTGATAATGCTGGTGAATTTACTTCCCAGACTTTCAATGATTATTGTATGTCTATGGGAATCATTGTTGAGCATCCTGTTGCTCATGTACATACACAGAATGGATTGGCTGAATCATTGATTAAACGTCTGCAAATGATTGCTAGACCAATGATTATGAAAACAAAGCTCCCTATTTCTATATGAGGACATGCAATTTTACATGCTGCTTCATTAATTTTCATCAGACCAAGTGCATATCATAAATACTCCCATTGCAGCTTGCATTTGGTAAAGAACCAGACATTTCTCATCTGAGAATTTTTGGATGTATGGTGTATGTGCTTATTGCACCACAGCAACGAAAGAAAATGAGACCTCAAAGAAAAGTTGGAATTTATATCGGTTATGATAGTCCATCAATCATTCGATATCTTGAACCTCAGACAGGCGACGTGTTCAAAGCACGTTTTGCTGATTGTCATTTTAATGAGGAAATCTTCCCAATGTTAGGGGAGAACAGAAACATACCGAAAAAGAAATTACATGGTATATATCGTCATTGTTACATCTGGTTCCAAGAACAAAACAATGTGAAAAGATGTACAGCAAATTGTGCACTTGCAAAGAATAACAAATCAAATACCAGATGCATTTGCAGACACAAAAGGGGTAACTAAATCATATATACATGCTGCAAATGCCCCTGCTCGAATTGAAATTCCGAAGAAACAAATTGAAGATACTCATGATGTCATTAAACGCCTGAAGCGTGGAAGGCCAGTCGGTTCCAAGGATAAAAATCCTCGAAAAAGAAAATTCATAGAGAAACACGATGATCACAAAATAAAGAATGATGTTCCTAAAACACATGATGATCACAAAATAGAGAATGGTGTTCCTGAAGAAACACATGATGATGAAAATGTTCTGTCAAAATCACAAACTGACGAGAATCATGAAATCTCTATCAATTATATTAATACTGTAAAAATATGGAACCGAAAAGATATAGAAGAAATTGATGATATATTTTTTTATAATGTGGCAATCGACATCATAAATGATAATGAAGATCATGAACCAAAATCTTTTGGTGAATGTAAAAAATCGACAGGATTGGATAAAATGGAAAGATGCCATCCAGGTTGAATTGGATTCGCTAAATAAACGTAATGTTTTTGGACCTATAGTCCTTACACCTGAAGGTGTAAAACCTGTTGGATACAAATGGTTTTTTATTCGAAAGCGAAATGAGAAAAATGAAATAGTAAGATATAAAGCTCGACTTGTTGCGCAAGGTTTTTCTCAAAGGCCTGGAATTGATTATGAAGAAACGTATTCTCCTGTGATGGATGCAAGTACGTTTCGGTATTTGATTAGCTTGGCGGTATCTGAAAATTTAGAAATGCGTCTTATGGATGTTGTTACAGCTTACTTATATGGATCACTTGATAGTAATATATATATGAAAATCCCTGAAGGATTTAAGATGCCTGAAGCACAAAGTTCAAAACCCAGAGAATGTTATTCTGTGAAATTACAAAGATCATTATATGGGTTAAAGCAATCCGGTCGAATGTGTTATAATCGACTAAGTGATCACTTGATGAAAAAGGGATATGTAAATAATTCAATATGCCCTTGTGTTTTCATTAAGAAAACAACATCCGGATACGTAATTATTGCTGTATATGTTGATGATTTAAACATCATTGGAACGAATAAGGAAATTCAAGAAGTTGTGTCATACTTGAAGGAAGAATTTGAAATGAAGGATCTTGGAAAAACCAAGTATTGTCTGGGTTTACAAATTGAACAAAAGAATGTGGAATATTTGTTCACCAGACAAATTATACAGAAAAGATCCTTAAACATTTTAATATGGATAAATCAAATCCTTTAAGTACACCAATGGTTGTTAGATCATTAAACATAGAAAAGGATCCATTCCGTCCATGTGAAGATGATGAAGATATTCTTGGTCCAAAAGTACCATATCTAAGTGTTATCGGTGCCCTTATGTATCTTACAAATTGTAAAAGGCCTGATATATCTTTTGCCGTAAATTTGTTGGCAAGATTTAGCACATATCCAACAAAGAGACACTGGAACGGAATTAAACATATATTCCGTTATCTATGAGGAACGACAGACTTGGGACTTTTGTATTCAAAAGATGCTAATCCAAGTATAATTGGTTATACCGATGTTGGATATTTATCTGATCCACACAAGGCACGTTCCCAAATTGGATATGTATTTACTCGTGGAGGCACTGCAATTTCTTGGCGTTCACAGAAACAAACGCTTGTAACAACTTCATCAAATCATGACGAGATTATTGCACTACATGAAGCAAGCCGTGAATGTGTGTGGTTAAAATCAATGAGCCAACATATCCAAATCTCATGTGGATTATCATTCGACGAGAAGCCTGTGATACTATATGAAGATAATGCTGCATTTGTAGCTCAAATGAAAGAAGGATACATAAAAAGCGATAGAACTAAACATATTCCTCCTAAGTTCTTCGCATTCACCAAGGAGCTTGAGAAGAATAAATGTATTGATGTTCGTCACATTCAATCAAGTGAAAACTCATCAGATCTCTTCACAAAGGCACTTCCTACGACAATATTCAGAAATCACATATATAATATTGGGATGCGCAATCTACGAAATTTGCGAAGAATTGTTCATGTCAACATGAGGGGGAGTTTACGTGACTGCACTCTTTTTTCAATACTATGGTTTTTATCCCAATGAGTTTTTCCTAGTAAGGTTTTTAACGAGGCAATACAAAATCACGTAATGAAGACATCATCGTATCATGATCATCATCACAAGGGGGAGTGTTGAAAATATGAAAAATATTTGTGTTGAAAATTATAATGTTGAATGTTGAAAATTAGGTAAAATTAGGTGTTGAATATTGAAAATTAGTGTGTGATGATGTATGTAATGATGAAATTGTTTTTGGATTGTTTCCCAAAGAAATCCTATAAATAGGTCTCCATTTGTAAAGATTTGATACAATTGAGTAGAGAGAAAAATATTATAAAGTGTGTAGTTTGGTAAATTTTGAGAGTTTGAGATTTTTATTTTTTACAATAAATTTTTACTTTTTCACAACAATATCAAAATTATTATTTTTCACGAGCTAACGAGCCGAATATTGTAGAGCTTGAACTTGGTTCGTTTATCTTAACGAGTCTCATTAAACGAGCTCAAATAAACTTTTATCGAATCGAGCTTCGAATAGCTCATAAACAGTTTGGTTAATTTACATCCGGATCCAAAACATTGATCCATGATAGGCTCGTTCGTGGTCCTTTATGTCGGCAGAAGAAGAAAGCTCGTGCATCAAATAAGTTGGTTGGCAGATAGATTATTGAATCTCACGCCATAAATCAAACTACCTCTCATTAAATATTTTAGTTGGCAGGTAGATTATTGAATCTCAGGCCATAAATCAAACTACATCTCTCAAGTTCATTGGATTTCGATAAATCAAAAATAAAAAAATTCCCGATTGATAAAATTAAAATCATAATGACACAACTCGAATATCGTGCGAGATCAAGTTACCTCCAATATATAATTAAGAAAAAAAGCTTAAGCTCAAGCAAAAGATGCGTTTACTTTTTGGGAATGTGAACTTTGAATCATTCAGAAAAATATTAAATCAATAATATGGTACAAATTTGACTTTGATATTTCAAATAGAATTTGCACCATTCGGCAAATATTAATAATTTAAAAAGAAGAATAATGATAGTTAAAAATTATAAACCAAATAGCTAGCAAGTCCAAGAACCTTCTTACATATATAATCTTTTTTAATAATTAGTAAAATATATCATAATAACCGGTAGGATCGATTCAAAATTATTTAGATCGTCTCGTCTTCCTTGCACGTTCCTTGCACGTGGAGAGAGACAATATCCACAATATTCATGATGAAATGTCCCTCTTTTCTACAGATGCATACACATATCACCATTTTTCAAGTCCTAGCTAAACAAGCACAATTAACTTGCAATCATGTTGGATACAGCTCTAAAAAAATGTAGCCAAAATTACAGAGAACTGACGATGATAATTCACAAACAAGAGAAACAGCTCAGGTTTCTTGAAACAAAAGCAACTTATCTTTCCATGTTTTATTTTGCATCCCAGTTGCTTATCTACCTTTCGAATTCGAACCCATCGGCCTACCACTGTAGAAATTGGTGGAAACTCTTCTTCGTTTCGGTTTCGCTCGCCGTTGTTTTCGGGCTAAATTTCACGACCACCGTTAGTAAGTACCTCCGAATGAAGTATGAACAAGAGAGGAACTATATTGATCAAAGTGAGAACTATGTTCAAATGGCGAATCTCAAAAATTATGCAGAAGAAGCTGCAAAGGGTGTTAGTTCAAGTAAGGAAACAGCAATCTATATGCTAAAGGCCTGCAAGGTGAGTAATGAACCAGATATGTTTGCTGTGTATTTACGGTACGCACATATTGGAGTCACGGTCTCTGCCTTAACAGCATTTACGGTTCTAGTTTTGCATACTTGCACACTATGTGGTCAGTCAGGTCAGACCCTCTAATCGAAGTTCAGGTTGAGTTTCTTTCTTTCTTTTTTATTACAAGTGGGGCGGGCTTGGAAAATGTGGAACTGGAGACGTACAAGCAGCCAAAGGTTCACAAAATTATCCGCTACCTTCGTCTAACTTTTAAAAGTCTCATCTCTGTTATCTTACCTTTGCCCCTCCTTTTTCTTGCTACCTCGCCTGGACTAAATTTACTTATCCTTATGTGTGTGTTTTCAAGGGAAAATTGTTTTTTTTGTCAATTATGTTATTTTTTGTTTTATTCCGTGTTATCAAATTTCAATTTTAGTCTGTTATATTTGTTTTTTTTTAAATTTTAGTATGTTATATTTGTTTTTTTATGTGCAACTTTAGCATTTTTTCGGACAATGCAACGTTCAAGTACGTAGTGCCACGTCAACACTCCAGATAAAAAATAACTAAAAATTATGAAAAAATCAAAAGATACGTGACTAAAAATAAAATTTGATAATATAAATTACAAAAATCGTACCGATAACATATAAATGAAAAAACAGCACTTTTTTTAAAATGTAAATTATACTATACTGCGCACAAAAAACCTCCAATGAATAAAATATTATAATATTTTTGTGTGTTTCGTTTTGTATGTATATTCTGTTGTACAGATTTGTTTTAATCGTTTTTCATTGACGTAACGATGATTGTCAGAAAATGATTACATGATACTGAAATATGATGAGGTGACGTTGAAAACTGTTGATTTGTCCGATGTCACGTCAATATTGTCCGATGTCACGTCAATATTGTCGACTATATGACAAAAAATAGGATTATTTCATCCTACTCCTGCAGGCACTGCCTACAGGGGTACATCAAATTCTGGCCCAATTTTATTTTTTTTAAAATTTTTTTTTCCCCATGAGATGGAATCTCAACAACTCATATGGGGTGTGGGTACTGCCCACACACCCATAATCGAACTAACCCAAAAAATAGAAAATCGTAAATGTAAATTTTGTTATTTAATTTGTACTAAATACGTAAATAAAGGCAGCTTCAAATAATATGTTATTTAGTTCTCCACAATTGCTTCCTCTCCATAGTCCTCCGCATCAACATCAAATCCACCTCGTTGATATTACTTTTCTCCACGTGCTTCATCATTGGCCTTCACATGATTAATTCTCCACCTGTGGCATACGTCTGGTACCAAGTTGCCAAAAGACAAGTAGATTTTGAGTTTACAGAATTATTAAGTTACCGGCCTGAGAGGTGACATCCCTCATTCTCAGTTTCTTCAACTTTGAATCCGCATCCCTGACCGGTCGCCGCAGCCGCAGAAGTCTCTACCAGGAAAGCCGAATTCCCTGAAGCCCACAGCCAAAGAAATAACTAATTATTCAATGCCGACTACACGAATTGGAGCCATCAATGCAATATGTCGACTTGGATGATTATAATTTTGGGTATAATTATTTCATGTTTAAGCACATAAGATCATACTAGCACTTAAAAAGAAAAAGCCAGCCTAGGGGTTTTGTCATTAATTTGTAGGATTTGAACTCATCAATTATTTACCAATGATCTTACCTTTCCACTGACTGCTAGCAAAGATCGAAGGCCAAGATCTTCCGTTACGTGTCACCATATTTGAGTACTCAAAAGTCAAAAATCATATATCAATATGATATCTGAATTCAAATATTAATATTATATATTAGTAAGTATCGTATTTTCAATGTTTTGTATTGAATTTCATCCGAAAATACAAATGTGTAATCAATATCAATATTTGATATATATATTTGAGTACTCAGAAAACATATATTAATATCATATCTGAAAAAATTAATACTCAAATATCATATATTAGTACTGTATTTTTAATGTTTTGTATTGAATTTTATCTAAGAAAATAAATGTGTACTTAGAGAGTGCAAACACATTTTGGTGCATGTATTAGGTTTAATGACTTGATGCTAATTATTTTTTTATTTTAAAATAATTAAGCTAATTAATTAAATTTTATATTTAAAATATGTATTAAAAAATATTGATTTATATTAGATATTAAGATACATATTTGAAAGTCTTAGAGTTTTTTTTTTTCCCTACAGGGTTTCTGAACCCTATTAGGTTTGGCTGCCTGCTTCTACAGGGTGGATCCGCACGATCGTTTGATTCGTGTGTTGGCTGTTCTTTCCTCATTATCATGGACCCAGACGAGATTGCCCGCTTGGTTAACGATTTGAAATTGTCCCAGAATGATCCAGATGAAATTGTAAACCTGGAAGAAGCTGATATCAAGATAGGCGAGGAACGGCTGTCACGATGCCTGGTGGCAAAAGTGATATCGTCGAAAGCCGTTAACAGGGAAGCATTCAGACAACAAATGCCAAGAGTTCTTCAAGCAGAGAGACGGATAATTATTGAAGCCACAGGGGACAATACTTTTGTATTTGAATTCCAGTCATTACGTGATCGGGCTAGAGCGTTAAGAGAAGGACCATGGAACTTCTCGAGAAACCTTAGTATTTTCAAGGAGCCTACTGGCTGGAATAACCCAAGATCTATGACCTTTGATGAGATATCTATATGGGTACAACTGCATAATATCCCTCTTGCATTCTTGCATGAGGAACTGCTATTGAAATTGGGAAGAACGATTGGTACAGTGGTGGAGGTAGATAAGGGTGAGAACGGGGCTTTCCTGGGGAGATTTGCCAGAATCCGAGTTATTATCAAAATTACACAGCCTCTGCGAAAGTGTATCCGCATTAATGCGAAGAAAGATGAGGAGGATTTGTTTATCCTTCTGGTTTATGAAAGACTACCGGACTTTTGCTATGCGTGTGGAAGACTGGGCCACTCTCATAGAGAATGCGATGATCCACTAGCAAACAAGGAGAACCTCACTTTTGGCAACTGGATGAGAGCCTCCTCGCATGTAGGCGGCGGGAGAAGTTCTAAGGGAAGTGGGACTCGATCGGCTAATAACCACAGAGATATGGGGGATCAAGACGGTACGGAACACACCGAGGGCCTTGCATTGAGTATTAGAAAAGGGGGAGAAAATCAGATAGTGCAAAGTGATGGTTATGATCTGGACAAGCATCAGGAGGAAGGGGTAACCCAATCAAACAAGACACAGCCCATCATTGACAATAGAACACTACACGCTGAGTCATTATCCCTGGAGGACATCCAACTCCCAATACACGCTAGACCGGCCATGCCAAGAACAGACCCGAAAGCAGCTGCAGGGAGCGCTAGTGAACCGAAGTTAAGACATGCTAAAACCCCTGGTCCGAAACAGTGGAAGAGAAGGGCTCGAGAGAAAGGGGTAGAGGAGATGGAAGCTTCGGAATCTAATTCTATAACAGGAACTAAGAGAACACCACAAGCAGATGGTGTTTCATTATCCCACGAACACACAAGTCCTATAAAGAAAAAGATGAAGAGTGGAGAGGAGACGCTGGGTCCTCTTGATATATCGGCGGGGTGTGCTTTGCAACCCCGCCGACAACCATGAATATCATAACTTGGAATACCCGAGGGCTTGGGAACCCACGGGCATTCCGGGAATTGGGGCGACTTATCGCCGAAAAGAAACCCACTCTCTTATTTCTTTGTGAAACCAAAATGAGAGAGTTGCAATGTAGGTGGTGGAAAAATAAGTTGGGATTTGCGGGATGTTTTATGGTCGATTGCCGAGGAAGAAGTGGTGGTCTAGCATTACTGTGGAAAGAGTCAATCACTGTGTCGATCAAGTCATATTCGAACGGCCACATTGATTGTCTTGTTCAAGAAACTGATCGAGCGTGGCGCTTCACCGGATTCTATGGCCAACCCGAAACTCAGTTACGCCATTTCTCATGGGAGCTATTGCATCGGCTTCGGGGTATCCTAGAGATGCGAGAGCTGCCTTGGCTTGTCGGCGGAGACTTCAACGAAATCTGTTTTGATAGTGAAAAGTTGGGAGGAAACAAAAGGGCTCCGGCTCAAATGCAAAGCTTTAGAGATGTCCTCGAAGTATGTGAACTGCAGGATTTACACTGTCATGGTGAGTTCTTCACTTGGGTGAACAGAAGAGATTCCAACAACATTGTGTTTGAGCGTCTGGACCGATATGTGGGAAACTTGAATTGGCACCTTCTCTTCCCAACAGCCAGAGTAACTTCTTTGGATTTCTTTCACTCCGACCACAGACCTCTATGCCTGAAACTACGAGAGGACCGTTCTCAAAATCAAGCGAGGAATGGCCAATATAACTCGAGATTTAAGTTTGAGAAAGGATGGTTATTGGAAGATGAGTGCAAGGATGTGGTTGAACGTGGATGGGGAGCCAAAGGTCCTACCTCTTCTGTTTTGGATCGTATGCTCTCATGCAAAGATGCTTTAATCAGATGGGATAACAAGAAGATAAAGCAGATTCCCAAAAAGCTTAGGACTCAGAGAGAAAAATTAATTGGGCTTAGGACAAGCGAACTGTGGCGATCCCATGCAGTCCAGATCAATATGTTGGAAGGAGAAATCGAGAAGCTGGCGACTAAGGAAGAGATGTATTGGAAACAAAGAAGCAGAATCTCTTGGCTGAAGGATGGGGACCGTAACACAAAACTGTTCCATTCTAAAGCCTCTTCCCGCAGAAACCAGAATACTATAACTGGATTGGTTTCAGGCCACGGTGACTGGTGCACAGATAACCGGGAGATGTCAGTAGTTGTAATGGATTACTTCGAAATCTTATTCACATCCAGCCACCCTACGGCCGAAGGGATGGAAAAGATTTTAGAAACGGTGGAACCAAAAGTCGATGCTCATATGAATCAACTTCTGCTCGCTCCTTTTTCGGAAAAGGAAGTCAGACGGGCTCTCTTTGACATGAATCCTGATAAAGCTCCTGGCCCCGATGGCTTGCCGGCTCTATTCTACCAGAAATTCTGGGAAGTGGTCGGACATGATATTACAAGAGCAGTGCTCCAGGTCCTCAATGAGAATGCTCCCCTAGAAGAATGGAATCAAACTCTAGTTACTCTGATTCCAAAAATTAAAGATCCGCTCCTTCCGAAAGATTTCAGACCAATTAGCCTGTGTAATGTGTGTTCCAAAATCGTCTCTAGAGCCATTACTAATCGCTTTAGACCTATTCTCTCAAAAATCATCGAAAGCTCACAGAGCGCTTTTATTCCTGGACGTCTAATTACTGATAACATCATTGTGGGCTTCGAAATCCTACACTGGATGAGAAGCAGGAGAACCGGCCGTAGTGGTTATGCTGCCCTAAAACTAGATATGAGTAAGGCGTATGACCGGGTTGAATGGAGTTTCTTGGAACAGATGATGCAACGGATGGGCTTTGATAACTACTGGACTGCAAGGGTGATGAATTGTGTTACTTCTGTCTCTTATTACTTCAGAGTCAACCAGGAAGTAGCTGGGCCAATCAAACCCAGCAGAGGGCTGCGCCAGGGAGACCCACTCTCGCCATATCTTTTTGTTCTGTGTGCCCACGGATTATCTACTCTCCTTGCTAGTTATGAGGCCAGGGGCCTTTTTAAGGGTGTTAAGATTGCGACAAGCAGCCCATCGGTATCTCACTTGTTTTTTGCAGATGATAGTCTGGTATTTTTCAGAGCAACCATGGAGGAAGGGGCACGCGTCAAAGATTGTCTCTCTTTATATGAGAAGGCATCTGGGCAAATTATAAACTACGATAAATCAGCCCTATCCTTTAGCCCGAATATCAGCCCTTTGCTTGTGGATACAATCAAGAACATTATGACTATTCCGGTCGTACAGCAGCATGAGCTCTATTTGGGACTACCAACAGTGTCTCTGAGAAGTAAAAAGCTCCAATTTAGATATCTGGTTGAAAGGGTGGCGAAACGGATCCAAGGGTGGAACAGTAAGTGCTTCTCGACAGGAGGGAAAGAGGTGCTAATCAAGTCAGTCCTACAAGCCATCCCCAGCTTCGCGATGTCGTGTTTCAGAATACCGACTATGGTTTGTGAGGATATCGAAAGAGAATGTGCAAACTTCTGGTGGGGAACAGAGGATGGCAGGCGAAAAATGCACTGGAAGTCATGGGATTTCTTATGCAACCCAAAGAGCAGAGGTGGCCTTGGCTTCAGGAGGCTACTTGAATTCAATCGAGCCTTACTGGCTAAACAGCTTTGGCGCCTTGTTCGCTCCCCTGAATCGCTAGCTGCCCGAGTGCTAAAGGGAAGATACTACAGGCATCAATCGGTATTGGAAGCGGGCATCGGTAATAACCCTTCATACATATGGAGATCTCTCCACTGGAGTAGGGATGTTTTGGTTAGGGGACTGTTATGGAGAGTTGGTGATGGAAAATCAATACATATATTTGAGGATTACTGGATTCCAACAATGCAGGGAAAGAACAATAAACCGGAGTTTCCGTGGGAAAATGAACATACTGTGAATGCTTTAATAAGGGACGGTGAATGGAATGTGGATCTAATTGCTTCTAAATTTAACCCGTATGTTGCAGGAGAAATCCTCAAAATACCAATACCAGCAGGGGGCAAGAGCGACTCGCTATTCTGGCGCTTTGACGCGAAATGGCATTACTTGGTGCGAGATGGTTGCCGACTCCAAAGGGGGCTGTTCTCTCCCCCCGAACACCAGTCGACGCACCCTTTGAATTCGTGGTGGGCTTTCATATGGAGCCTCGCTGTCCCTCCTAAGATCCGACTGTTTTGGTGGAGCATTTCGCACGATTGTATCCCTACGAAACTGAACTTAATGAGGCATCAAGTACCGGTAAGTGAGTCTTGCAGCCTATGTAACTCTTCTATGGATTCCACCTGCCATGGCCTGTTTTTCTGCCCTGCTATTAAACACCTATGGAAGAACACCCCTTTCGAGCACCTATTGCGAAGGGCAGGACACACCACCACCTTGGAAATCTGCTTGTGGCTGAAAGAAAACTTATCTAAGGAAGAGTTTGAGGAAATGGCAATTCACTCCTGGGCAGTCTGGAAAGAAAAGCAGAAATTCTTACATGGAGATGGGAGGTATCAAATGGCCGAGAATATATCTTGGAGCACCGCTATGCTCACGGATTTTCGAAGGGCTCGACTGAAGGAGAAGATTACTCCTCATATTGAGGGCGGCAGCAAGGAGAAGAAATGGAAACCACCAAGCTCATGCTCCCTCAAACTTAATGTTGACGCTGCCGTGAATCAATCGAGGCATCAATATAGTGTTGGAGGAGTGGTCAGAGACTCTCAGGGTCGGTTGCTTTTGGCATTTGGAAAACAAATAAACCAACCACTCTCTGTAGTACACGGTGAACTCCTAGCCATCCGAGAAGGTATCAAGCTCCTGTACGAGAAAGACCTACGAGATGCTCAAGTCGCAACGGACTCCCTTTTGGCAGTGCAAGCAGTCACTACCAATCAGGAGGATCTTGGCTACACTGGTAGATGTACGGCAGATATCATAGAGCATATGAAAGCACCAGTGATCGTTGGAATTGCTCATGAACATAGATCAGCTAATAAAGTAGCACATATTATGGCTCGTTTTGCTTTTTCTTCCTCTTCATCTGTTGTATGGGTGAATGGGAATTTTCCTTTTTGGTTGGTTCAACTTGTAATGGATGATTTGATGCAGTAATATTACAAGTTTACCCCTCAAAAAAAAAAAAAAAAAAGATACATATTTGAATTTTATAACATACTAGAGTTAAAATACAATAGATCGAGTCGAATTTTAACATCAAATATTAAAAAAAAAAACACACACACACACCAACACACATATTAAATATACCATAAAAAATAAAAATTATCATCTTCCTCCATATCTTCTCTCTCTCATCTCATCGTCACTTTTTCTCTCCCCTATAAACAAAATCTCCACCAAATCCGTCACCTTTGACCAGCTGTAATACTTCCGCCGGTGAGAGAAAATTTAAAATAACCATATATTAGAAAGCTCTCGACCTAATATTTCCATCGATACCACTTTTTCTAGGTTAAATCATGCTTTTCGGAAAACAGCCGGAAACCCATCGCCCCTCTTCTAAAGACATGGAGAAAGTATTTAGCTGTTTATTCGACTATTAGCTTTAAATCGAGATAGTTCATCCGCAAATATTAATTTCTTGATTTGGTTATGGTTTAAAAATTAAGTATATCTTCCGAGAGTTTTTTATGTACCTTAAAATTACCACATTTTGTTCACAATATTAAAGATTATGGATTCTTAAAAAATTATTTTAAGAAAAAAGTAAAGAAAATGAATATAAAAATAAATTTAAACCAAAATACAAATTTTTATTTTGTTTTTGAACGTAAAACTCAAAATATTATACTTTACCTGATGTATTATAAAACTAAAATCAATAAAACCACACCAAATTGTATTTATAATTTTTTTCTTTTTTTTAAAATTTTTTTTAATGAATTTTCAATTAAATATATTAAAAATAAAAGTAAATTGAACTCATTTCCTGAATTCATCAGAGAATTATTATTAGCATTTAATAATGAATGAAGTTTTTTAAAAATCTAAACTATCATTCAAAATTCATCGACCATAAACCGTTATATCATTTAAATTTTTATCTCTCTCGCAATATGTTTTCTTTTATTCATTTATTATAATTTTCAAATTATTTGAACCATCACAGGATAAAATTATCTTAACATCTACATTATTTGCATATAAATTACACGATAAATATAATCCACCAAAGATTCTCCAATTTAAAAAATCTAAAAAGATACACATCCATTTAAAATTTAAAAGAGTGAGTCTCATGTGAGACCGTCTCACGGGTCATAATCCGTGAGACGGGTCAACCCTACCCATTTTCACAATAAAAAATAGTACTTTTAGCATAAAAAGTAATACTTTTTCATGGGTGATCCAAATAAGAGATCCGTCTCATAAATATAACCCGTGAAACCGTCTCAAACAAGTTTTTGCCAATTTAAAATGCCTTAATCTGATATATTTCCCTCCATATTAAAGTTTGAATGTCATCATATGCAAATTCTCTCCTCCTCTCATTATTGATTCTTCTCTCTACGGAAGATTGTTTTTTCTTTTGGCATTTGGAGGTAATTTATTTTCCTGCTTGTGATTATTTATTGTACTACCAAATTTTTTATAATCTTCCTTACATGGTTATACGGTTTTCTTAAATCTTGATCAATTGTAAATTTATAGATTAATTTAATTTGTTTCTGTTGAAATAATATATTTGAATATTGAAAAAATAATTGTTGAATATTTGAATGTTGAAAATAAGAGTTGTAAAGTTAGAAATTTGTGTGTGATGATGTATGTAATGATGTATTTTATTTTTGGATTATGTGTAATGAAACTCTATAAATAGATCTCTCATTTGTGAAGAAAATCACAATTGAGTAGAGAGAAAAATATTATAAAGTGTGTAGTTTGGTAAATTTTGAGAATTTGAGATTTTTACTTTTTACCAAAAATTTTTACTTTTTTACAACACGTTATCAGCACGAAGCTCTAAAAGTCCTACATACTTTTCCAAGCTTCAAATAGAAGAAAAAGGTAACAAAAGTAATTATATTTATTTTACGGTTATTTATTTATTGTGTATTTATTTAATATACAATATAATGTTATTATTAGAAATAATAAAAATAAATTTTTCATAAACTTGTTATAAATCCTGGGAGGATGTTAAGACGACATCCCACACTCCCGGTAAGGGATACGACAAGTATAAAAGCCTATAAGGTTTTTAAACAAAATAAATTATGACACTCATTATAATATTATGATATGATATACATAATTATTTAAACATATCTAATATTATATACATCATATTATTACCATAAAATTATACAAATACATACATTTATTTTTTGTACACCAACGGTCATAAAACGGTAACAAACAGCTAGTTTTTGCCCTATAAATATCATCTCACAAACACATTCAATCACTCCAACTTTCTCTTCTTCTCTAAAAATTATTCTTCATCAAATTTTTCGAAGAAAAAAGAAGATGGCTTTCTCAAGAATATTTTTAATTATTTTGGTTATCATACTCACGAGTCTTGTATTTATCGGAGAATATCCTCCTCGTGCGTTTTCTTTATTTTTACAAATACTTGTACTTGTTGTTTATCCGTTACTTTGTATTACAATATTTATTAACTAATAAAATGCATCGTAATTTTTTTTAGTACCACCATGTCAAATTTAACAAAGCTCGAATTTGTTGCGCTCGACATCACGGGAAAGAATTATATGCCATGGACTCTAGATGTAGAAATGCATCTTGAGTCATTGGGTCTAAGCGAGACCATTAAAGAAAATGGCATATGCACGTCACAAGAAATGGCAAGAGCCATGATATTTTTACGTCGACATCTAGACGATGGATTGAAATGTGAATATCTGACTGAAAAAAATCCCATGGCTTTGTGGAAGTGATTAAAAGAGAGATTCGAACATATAAGGGAAGTTATACTTCCGACCGTCCGAGATGAATGGAATACGTTGAGATTCCAAGACTTTAAAAAAGTTAGTGATTACAATTCGGCGATGTATGGAATAATCTCGCAATTGAAATTTTGTGGCCATGAGATTATTGAATCTGAGATGCTTGAAAAAACATTTTCCACATTTCATGCATCAAATATTACTCTACAGCAACAATATAGAGTACGTGGATTTGCGAGATATTCTGAGCTCATCGCCTGTCTTCTTGTGGCGGAAAAAAAACAACGAGCTATTAATGAGAAACCATCAGTCCCGACCCACTGGATCAACAGCATTTCCAGAAGTAAATGCTGTAAGTAAAAATGAATTTAAACCTCGGAACCAAAATCAAATTCAAAGACAAGATTTTGGTCGAGGTCGAGGTCGAGGTCGTGGTCGTGGACGTGGACGTGGACGTGGAATTGGTCGTGGTCGTGGACGCGGCCGTGGTTTTGAAAATAATAGAGATAGTTATTTTTATAACTCATCTCAAAAGAGCGTCCCAAACCATCCACAGAAAAGGCATCATGAGAATACAAGTGTTAATGAGAATCACTCAAAAAGATATGAAAGTTCTTGTTATAGATGT
Organism: Primulina eburnea; assembly: GCF_022965805.1. NCBI lineage: Eukaryota > Viridiplantae > Streptophyta > Magnoliopsida > Lamiales > Gesneriaceae > Primulina > Primulina eburnea. The sequence goes on along the minus strand of NC_133106.1, from coordinate 33,146,185 downwards.
GGTACTCCAGGACATTGGTCCAAAGTTTGTCGAGCCCCTGAGCACCTTTGTAAACTTTATAAAGAATCATTAAAGGGGAAAGAAAAGGAGACCAACTTCACTGAACGCAGTGACCGTTAGAGTGATTCAACTCATTTTGATGCTGCTGATTTTATGAATGATTTCTCTGGAAATGATCAACATGTTGGTGGGATAGAAATGAACAATTTTGATGCTACAGATTTTCTCAATGATTTATCTGAAAATGAACAATTTAATGGTAGAATATAAATGTACAATAATTTATTTTTCATGTATTCATGTAATAATGTTTTATTGTACAATTATGATATGTGTTATATTTACATATGTATTTTCAGTAATTTTATTTCATTGCATATTTTTTTGAAGTTAAAATATGGAAAATGCTATGAGCAAAGCTGAAGTTTGCATACCCGATAGTGGTACAACGCACACAATCCTCCGAGATAAAAGATATTTCTTGGAACTAAAACCAACAAAAACAACGGTGAATACAATATCAGGTCCTGTAGACTTGATTAAAGGATGTGGTAAAGCACAATTTTTGTTACCTAATGGTACAAATTTTTTGATCAATGATGCTTTATATTCACCACAATCGAAAAGAAATTTGTTGAGTTTTAATGATATATATTCCCATGGGTATGATACTCAAACAATGAATGAAGGGAATGAGAAATATATGTGCCTTATCACATATAAATCAGGAAAGAAATATGTGATTGAAAAACTACCAATGCTCCCTACTGGATTGCATTATACACATATAAGTCCCATTGAATCAAACATGGTAGTTGATAATTCTTCGATATTAACCAATTGGCATGATCGATTGGGACATCCTGGTTCAACAATGATGCGAAGAATTATAGAAAATACACATGGTCATCCACTGAAAGAACAGAAGATCTTTCAGAATAATAAGTTTCAATGTAACACATGTTCTCTTGGAAAACTTATTATAAGACCATCACCAGTCAAAATCCAAACTGAATCACCAATGTTTCTTGAACGTATTCAGGGTGATATTTGTGGACCAATCCATCCACCATGTGGACCATTCAGATATTTTATGGTATTGATTGATGCCTCCAGCAGATGGTCACATGTATGTTTATTGTCAACTCGAAATGTTGCATTTGCAAGATTACTTGCTCAAATAATAAAATTGAGGAATCAGTTTCCCGATTATACAATCAAGAAAATTAGACTTGATAATGCTGGTGAATTTACTTCCCAGACTTTCAATGATTATTGTATGTCTATGGGAATCATTGTTGAGCATCCTGTTGCTCATGTACATACACAGAATGGATTGGCTGAATCATTGATTAAACGTCTGCAAATGATTGCTAGACCAATGATTATGAAAACAAAGCTTCCTATTTCTATATGGGGACATGCAATTTTACATGCTGCTTCATTAATTCGCATCAGACCAAGTGCATATCATAAATACTCCCCATTACAGCTTGCATTTGGTAAAGAACCAGACATTTATCATCTGAGAATTTTTGGATATGGTGTATGTGCCTATTGCACCACCACAACGAAAGAAAATGGGACCTCAAAGAAAGGTTGGAATTTATATCGGTTATGATAGTCCATCAATCATTCGATATCTTGAACCTCAGACATGCGACGTGTTCACAGCACGTTTTGCTGATTGTCATTTTAATGAGGAAATCTTCCCAATGTTAGGGGGAGAACAGAAACATACCGAAAAAGAAATTACATGGTATGTATCATCATTGTTACATCTGGATCCAAGAACAAAACAATGTGAAAAAGATGTACAACAAATTGTACACTTGCAAAGAATAGCAAATCAAATACCAGATGCATTTACAGACACAAAAGGTGTAACTAAATCATATATACATGCTGCGAAGATACTCACGATGTCATTAAACGCCTGAAGCGTGGAAGGCCAGTCGGTTCCAAGGATAAAAATCCTCGAAAAAGAAAATCCATAGAGAAACACGATGATCACAAAATAAAGAATGATGTTTCTGAAGAAACACATGATGATCACAAAATAGAGAATGATGTTCCTGAAGAAACACTTGATGATGAAAATGTTTTGTCAGAACCACAAACTGACGAGAATCATGAAATCTCTATCAATTACATTAATACTGGAAAAATATGGAACCGAAAAGATATAGATGAAATTGATGATATATTTTCTTATAATGTGGCAATCGACATCATAAATGATAACGAAGATCATGAACCAAAATCTTTTGGTGAATGTAAAAATCGACAGTATTGGATAAAATGGAAAAATGCCATCCAGGTTGAATAAACGTAATGTTTTTGGACCTATAGTCCTTACACCTGAAGGTGTAAAACCTGTTGGATACAAATGGGTTTTTATTCGAAAGCGAAATGAGAAAAATGAAATAGTAAGATATAAAGCTCGACTTGTTGCACAAGGTTTTTCTCAAAGGCCTGGAATTGATTATGAAGAAACGTATTCTCCTGTGATGGATGCAATTACGTTTCGGTATTTGATTAGCTTGGCGGTATCTGAAAATTTAGAAATGCGTCTTATGGATGTTGTTACAGCTTACTTATATGGATCACTTGATAGTAATATATATATGAAAATCCCTGAAGGATTTAAGATGCCTGAAGCACAAAGTTCAAAACCCAGGGAATGTTATTCTGTGAAATTACAAAGATCATTATATGGGTTAAAGCAATCAGGTCGAATGTGGTATAATCGACTAAGTGATCACTTGATGAAAAAGGGATATGTAAATAATTCAATATGCCCTTGTGTTTTCATTAAGAAAACAACATCCGGATGCTTAATTATTGCTGTATATGTTGATGATTTAAACATCATTGGACGAATAAGGAAATTCAAGAAGTTGTGTCATACTTGAAGGAAGAATTTGAAATGAAGGATCTTGGAAAAACCAAGTATTGTCTGGGTTTACAAATTGAACAAAAATAATGTGGAATGTTTGTTCACCAGACAAATTATACAGAAAAGATCCTTAAACGTTTTAATATGGATAAAGCAAATCCTTTAAGTACCCCAATGGTTGTTAGATCATTAAACATAGAAAAGGATCCATTCCGTCCATGTGAAGATGATGAAGATATTCTTGGTCCAGAAGTACCATATCTAAGTGCCATCGGTGCCCTTATGTACCTTACAAATTGTACAAGGCCTGATATATCTTTTGCCGTGAATCTGTTGGCAAGATTTAGCACATATCCAACAAAGAGACACTGGAACGGAATTAAACATATATTCCGTTATCTACGAGGAACGACAGACTTGGGACTTTTGTATTCAAAAGATGCTAATCCAAGTATAATTGGTTATGCTGATGCTGGATACTTATCTGATCCACACAAGGCACATTCCCAAACTGGATATGTATTTACTCGTGGAGGCACTGCAATATCTTGGCGTTCACAGAAACAAACGCTCGTAACAACTTCATCAAATCATGCCGAGATTATTGCACTACATGAAGCAAGTCGTGAATGTGTGTGGTTAAAATCAATGAGCCAACATATCCAAATTTCATGCGGATTATCATTCGATGAGAAGCCTGTGATACTATATGAAGATAATGCTGCATGTGTTGCTCAAATGAAAGAAGGATACATAAAAAGCGACAGAACTAAACATATTCCTCCTAAGTTCTTCGCATTCACCAAGGAGCTTGAGAAGAATAAATGTATTGATGTTCGTCACATTCAATCAAGTGAAAACTCATCAGATCTCTTCACAAAGGCACTTCCTACGTCAATATTCAGAAAGCAAATATATATTATTGGGATGCGCAATCTACGAAATTTGTGAAGAATTGTTCATGTCAACATCAGGGGGAGTTTACGTGACTGCACTCTTTTTCCCTTACTATGGTTTTTATCCCAATGGGTTTTTCCAAGTAAGGTTTTTAACGAGGCAGTACAAAACACGTAATGAAGACATCATCGTATCATGATCATTATCACAAGGGGGAGTGTTGAAATAATATATTTGAATATTGAAAAAGTAATTGTTGAATATTTGAATGTTGAAAATAAGAGTTGTAAAGTTAGAAATTTGTGTGTGATGATGTAGGTAATGATATATTTTATTTTTGGATTATGTGTAATGAAACTCTATAAATAGATCTCTCATTTGTGAAGAAAATCACAATTGAGTAGAGAGAAAAATATTATAAAGTGTGTAGTTTGGTAAATTTTGAGAGTTTGAGATTTTTACTTTTTACCATAAATTTTTACTTTTTTACAACAGTTTCATACTTAGTTCGTCACATGTATTTAAGAACACAAATAAATTTTTGTATAAATATTTCATTTCTAAAAAATAAATATTAAAAGACTGTTTATAAAAAAAAGTAGAGTTCTTATGAGATTATCTCACGGATTTCTTCATATTGCATGAGATGAATTAATCCGATATTTTAAAATAAGAATTAATATTTGTAACATAATTTTTGTATATTAATTAGATATTAAGGCCATCTCGAAGACAGCCAATTTTTCTCCATTAATGGGGGCTGCGCCCCTTCCTCTGTGCCAAATGTGGCGCAGAGGTTTTTTTTTTTTTTTTTTTGTATTTATTATAAATAATTATATTAACAATTATAAATATTTTTTTAATACTATTATAATATTTATTTTTTATTTTAATAATTATAAAAATTTTCATACTATTGATTTATTATATTACATGTTTCTTTTTTCTTTTTCTTTTTGTGTACTTTTGGCATGTATAGATTAGATATAAGAGAGCTATTGTTTAAACATATATTGTAATGTCCGAGATTTTGATTATGTTAATCTGAGATTATGGATTATAAGCTGACGTGATTGTATCCGGGCCATTTCGAGACCAAATTGGGCAAAACATAGGAACTACACAATTCTTGGGCAGTACTATTGGCTCCCGAGTGGTAGTTTTTGACCGCCCGAGCGCCAATGTTCAATATGGTTAGAATTTGTACAGCAAGTTCGGCGCTCGGGCGGAAGTTTTTGACCGCCCGAGCGCCAGTGTATAATAAGTGCGGGCAGAACATTCCGCGCCCGAGCGGTAATTCTCGACCACCCGAACGCCACCTGAAATATGTGAAAAGAGGACACGTTGCTTAGACATGCAAATGGTATATATATATATATATATATATATATATATATATATATATATATATATATATATATATATATATATATGTATGTATAACTCAATTCCTCAGTAAGAAAACAAGAGAGAGAACGAGGAAAGGAAAGGGAGAGTTTGAAGAAAATCCTTACGTCTTTATATTTTGATCCGTCCGTCTGATTTTGAATCCAACTTCAGTACTGGGTTGCTATCAACGCAGGCTACAACTGGACGTAAGTTTTGTTATGTTTCGATATGATTTGAAATTATGATATTACCAAAATCGGATATGATTCATATATGATGTTCTTGACATGTTAGACATCGTATAAAGACATCGTATAATTGAAACCGAATTGAAGAACAGATATCGTATGAAATTGTTATGAATTTTCAGTCGATTTGATTATGAATAGACCGATTTGATATCAGAATGACATTGTTATCGATTATGAGGTGTTGGAATTGATATCTGATTGATACTGTATTGCTGGGTATATTGATATTATTCAGATTTGGATCAGATGAGTTGTTAATTCATATATACTGATATTGATTATGAGCGGTGTTATTATATCTGTGATGTTGAGATTGACGGGGTTATCAAGACTGTATTATTATGCCGTCGAAACATCAGTAGATTGATTTTGATCAGATTCAGTATTGATTGAGATGGTATCATGATATCGTTGATATTGATCAGATTATGTTTGGTTTGAGTATTGATCAGAACAGGCCTTGAATTGAGCTGTATATTGACACAGTCTATTCGATATTGTCATTTCAGATTGGATATGGACAGATTTGACTTCGAGACCTCGACTTTTTCAGACCGAGAAGAGAAATGCATAAATTGATGTTGATGCGGGATTGCACAACTCGAGTTGATTGGACTTGAGTTTCCCAAAATCACATACTTCATCTTATTGCATTGATATTTGCAATTGATGTGATTGTTATCTTTGGTCTATTGATTTATGTATTGAGTCATAGGCTGATACGCCTAGTCTTAGACAATTGATCTCGTGACAGAGGTACCCAATAGTGATGGAATCGTCACTGGGCCATTGCACATTGTCATAGAGGTTTGGCAAGATATGCCAGGGCTGATACGCCTAGACGAGTGGCCGATATGCCAGGGCGGATGTGCCTAGTCTGTGATAGATAGATCAAGACACCGGATGTTTGGTTATATCGAAGTGGATAGAATTGGAGTTTCTTCTATTACTGATGTTCGATATGGAAAGAGCCAAAGTCCGTGAATAAGAACGTACCACCACCCCGATCGGGAGTGTAGGTGGGTATATGTTCTTATTCCGATTGGGATCCCTAGATTAGGATGAGTCGAGTCAGAGTATAAGAATCACGGAGTGTGATTCGGAGTTTGTATTGATTCATGTTTCTGATTTTGATACATGTTATGAATATCTGTTTCATGCTATTATATCTATTTATATAAAATGCATGCATACATGATTTATACTGGGAATGTAATTCTCACCGGAGTTATCCGGCTGTTGTCTTGTTTGTATGTGTACTTGACAACAGGTGGGACATGATCAGGATCAGGAAGAGGATGAGAGATTATAGTTAGCGTGGAGATCCGGGCCCAGAAGCAGAATAGGATTCAGCACTGGATGTATAGTAGTTGAACCTAGTTGAGAGAGAGACATGTAGTGCATGACTTGTACTTGGATATTGATATGTATATCAGATAGATTACTATTACGTTTCCGCATTTATATTTAAAAAAAAATTTAGTCCCACTTTTCTTAATTGTTATATTTGACATTAATAATTATTAAGAAATGAATTAGTGTCCGAGTCCTCACATATATGATTTAGGTAGTTAATTTTGTTAAGACATTTTTCATGCTTAGTATTTGAAAATATAATCAAGATATTATTGTTGTGATGATATCATTCAATACAGTTGAGTCTTGAGATATTATAACTTTTGCATATTTAATCAAAAAATATTTTTTTCTATGTTTAGTTTCAAGAAAATGACAGAAAACCAACTCGTATTGATAATTGAAATATTACTTTTGAGTCGATAAATAAAAAAAAAAAGAGGAGCTCTTGTTGATGATGAAGCACTACCAGTTAAGGTTATAATTGTTTCAATGCTTTGAAATATCTTCTCAAATTTTTTTATTTTATTGACAAAATTTTTTTTATTAGGATTTACTAAATGATGCGGTGCAGCGTCATCTCCAAGACAAGCCCAAGGGAATACAACCAACAGAAGTGTATGAGGATGTATTTCGGTTATAGTCTATTTACATTTTTATTTTGTTTTTTAAATATAATTATACATTGTATGATACTAATTATATGCATATTTTCAGTGAAATATTTTGACTAGAGCATTCTGGTCAAGTTCGGTATTTAGGATTATTTTTAAAACAGAGTAATCTCCCTAATTCTGATGTTACTAATAAGTTACGAGATATGGAAGATAAAATGAAAAGTATGGAAGAACAAAGACAAGAAGAAATGGAGCGGATGAGACAAATACATGAACATCAACTCCAAATCTTTACAAGAGTAATTCAAAGTATGATAACTGGAAGTGCTGGAGGATCTCGTGAGCCAGAATTATTACCAACACATGTAGCCACATATTGAATAATAATGAATTGATTCTAAAGTACTTATATAAATGCATAATATTAAATTAATTTTTTTTCCTAAATGGCAGCTATTATGGCAGATATTATGCAGAAACAAACAAATACTTCACAAAATGCACATGAAAGTCGAAGATCTCCATCAATGTTAGAGTCAGACAGTGATTAGAAGAAATTTGAAAAACATGTTTATTTTATCCATTGAATTTGAAATATTTTGGATTATTTTATATTCGAAATTGTAGTATTATTGATATTTAGTGTGGATAACATTGCTTTATTAATTAACGATATCATTCATTTTGTGGATTGAAATATTAAATATGAAGTTTTTATTGTTTATTTGATGAATATTTATTTATCTATTTTATTGGTTGATGAATTGTTTCGAAATAATGTATATTTGTTTTAAATAAAATACAGTAAAATAGTAAATTATTACTAAATTGGATTTAGGAGCAATTCAAATAATTTTATTAAAATCATTTTAAATTATCGACTCAAACATTGCTTCTATATATTTTGTTTTACGAATGATTTGAAACAACTCTTAAATTCACTGGTTGAAAACGGTCCTAAATGCTCCAATTTTATCGCCACATGATTGGTTTGGAAGTGTTTTTAAAATTATTAATTTCAAGAATGATTGGAAACCGTTCTTATATTCTTGGCTTGAGGAACGGTTCCAAGAAGTTCCTACATCCAGTATATTTTCAAAAGTGGCTTACAACTGCTCCTAAATTCATATATTTAGAAATGGTTGAAAACTTCTCTTGTATATTCATATATTTAGAAATGGTTGAAAACTTCTCTTGTATCGACAACGTATAGGAACAGAGTAAAACCATTCATATTGCCAACTGTTTCCAAAGCAGTTTGACACCGGTCCTATATTTCTTGCTCCTATATCCATGACATATAGGAGTGATTTGCAACCGCTCTTAAAGTTGTGATATGCATGATGTGTATGATCGGTGTCAAACCGCTCTTCAGTTTCTACCTTCAATAGTGGTTGCAAAGCACTGTTATATTGATGGCGTGTAGGATCGGTGAATGAACACTCTTACACCTCACTCTTTTTAGAACATTTTGAAGCGGCTCCTACATGCACAGCTATGGGAGCGGTCCAAAACCGTTGTAATATTTACAATTGGTTTCAAACCGCGCTTTAATTTCCCACATCAATAGCTGTTGCAAATCGCTTTTATATCCGTGGCATGTAGGAGCGGTGTAAGATTGTTCTTACAGTTCACGTCTTTTAGAACACTTTGAAACGGTTCCTAAATACACAACTACAAGAACGGTTCAAAACTGTTGTAAATATGTGTGACGGGTACGAGCATTATCAAACCGCACCTAAAATGAACAATAGAAGCGGTGCTTCAACTTGTATCACCGGTTGAAAAAACCGCTTCTATAAGAAATAAGAGCATCAACAAGAGGAGCGATTTTGCAACCGGTGGTAAAAGTTATCAAGCGGTTAAAAATCGCTCTTAAAATTGAAAAAACCGCTTCTGTAAGAGTATTTTTTTGTAGTGTATGTCGACGTCGAAAGGACGGTTTTCTCCCGCTAGAAGGAAAAAACCGGTGAAATCAGTGGTATATATGGAATTTTTTCTTTCACGGTTTCACCTCATCTTCCGCTACGTGTCACCATTATTTTGTAATTATTTTTTAGATAATAAGGCATTTTACGGGACCTGATTGGACCAAATGAAACTGGTTTCATATTATGCCAATTCTAAAGGGTACTGCATTGTACCGTTTCGGATTAATCGGATTGGGAGAGCAACTCATTGCCAGATTGAAATCAATGTTTTCTACGCCTTTCACCAATTTTGTGTGTCAAGTGGTTCCAGATCATTCTACAGGCAGCCCGATCCAATTCAATAAGCGGTCCCGAATTGAATTTGGACTGGTTCTGAATTGATTTGACCCAATAAGCATCCCTAGATAAAATGTGATTTTTTAAGAACTAATTATCCAAATTAATATGTTGGAGTATGTCTCACAAAGAGTTGGATCACTCAATATTAATACAGAAGGACAAGAAACCTATCATAGTTGAACTCAGTAACTGATAGGGAAGCACAAGAATTCTTCGGCTGCAAGGACTCCTAGCTGGCAAGTGGTTGAGATAAACACAATAGCTGGACAATCGGATTTGATGATAATGAGCAAATCTTGACAAACACAGCATGGGAAAGAATCCAGGTGGCTGTGGGAACCAAAAGCCGAGAGTTATAAAAGAGAGGCAATAATATGTCTTGTACACTTTTTTCTTCTGCAAAAACTTCTCTAGAACAATTAAAGTTGACATCAATAAAAGGCTTGGTTATTCTCCCGTGGATGTAGGTCTTCGACCGAACCACGTAAAATCGTTTGTGTCTTGTTACAAAATTTAATTGTTCGTAGCATTTGATTCATAGTGACCGATCACGTTTAACTTCGACATTCGGCTTGAAGTTTTAGCGTTCGTTCAAAACAAACAATCAAGTTGAAGTCCAGATTTCTTACCAGAGCAATCGAACCATATTCATAACAATTGCTTCCCCCAGTTCCTTCATTTCAAATTCAGACCGTAACTAGGGATGACAACTTTTCCCACGGGTTTGGGGCCCCGCGGAGAAAACCCGAAACGGGGATGGGGATCCCCGATTTTTTCGGGTTTGGGTTCGGGGATGGGGATTTTTTTAAATCCCTGATGTATTTCGGGACGGGTATGTGATTACAATCCTCATCCCCGAAATCCCCGAACCCGCCCCGGAAATAATATCAATAATAAAATAATAGTATTATTAACATTAATAATATAATAATAATATTATTTTTTAAAATATTAATAATATTTTTATTATTAATATTGATATTGATATTGATATTAATATTATCTCTAATAATTATAGATAATAATAACTTTTGGTTTGAGAAAATCTCCGAATTCGTCATCGTCTTGGCATATTAATATTTTTGAAACGGGGATGGGGACGGGGAGTTGATCCCCGAAGTTTCGGGTTTGGGGATTCCCCGAACCCGAAAAAGCGGGGATCAGGGCGGGGATCGGGGTGGGGATGGAATTCGGGGATGGGGATGGTAATGGCAAACCCGCCCCTGTCCCGGCCCATTGCCATCCCTAACCGTAACATGCCTTTAAGAGTTTTAAGCTCTTCTTTGTTGACTCTGGCAATTAGCATGTCGTCTACATATAACAATAGAAGAGTTCTTATGTTGTTGTCCACCTTCTTTATGTATACGCAGCTGTCAAATTTACTTTTTGTGAAGGATATTTGAGTCATGAGTTCATCAAATCGTTTGTACCATTGTCTGGGACTCTATTTCAAGCCGTACAATGACTTCTTCAGCAAACATACCTTATTCTTATCTCTAGTTTTTATGTAACCCTCCGGTTGTTCCATAAGAATGGTTTCTTCGAGTTCTCCATGAAGAAACACAGTCTTTACATCGAGTTGCTAGAGTTCAAGGTCCATATGTGGGACTAATGCAAGAATTATCCTTATCGAGCAGTGTTTCACAACAGGTGAGTATATTTCATGAAAATCCACACCTTCTATATGCGTGAATCCCTTCGCTACAAGCCTAGCCTTGAATCTAGTTGGTGTAACAGTGGAAGAGTCTTCTTTTACTTTAAAAATCCACTTGCACCCAACAACTCTTTGACCATGTGGTTTTTTTACTAGCTGCCAAGTGTTGTTCTTCTTTAGTGAACTAATCTCTTCGTTCATTGCATCAAGCCATTTATCCTTTTCCTTGGTAGTGGTTGTGGGGACCCGGACGCTAATCATCTTCTTAATCATATTTGGGATTTAATTATCAATTCAGATAAAACAAGGTCTAAAATTTTTTTTTTCTTTTTAAAATAAAGTGCGGAAGGTAATGGCATCTACATAATATACATATCTGTATAAAAACTACAGTTCAATAGAAAAGTACAATACTGTACAACCTAAATCTAAGGTTCAATTACTAAATTCAAGTAATAAACCAAGTCTGCTACAAGTCCGGAATCACCACGCTAAACTCGTCTTCTCTCGTCATCTTCTCGACCCTGATCCAGCCCCACCTGTTGTCATGCACACATACAAAACACGACAACAGCCGGATAACTCCGGTGAGAATAAATCCCAGTATAAAACATGGTAATCATGTATATACACATAATAATTCATGAAACATGTTGTCATGCATAAAAGCAATAACAATAGTAATAGAGTTCATCATCTATGAAATCTAATCTAACTGAACATGCAACTCAAATCAGGTAAGCATGCATATACAATCTAAATCAATAACACATGCTATCATGACTGAAAGCAATAATAATGGGTTTCATAGTCTATGAAACCACATCTATAAACACATGCAGTTCTAGTCAAATCATGTCTAGACTCGACTCAACTATAACTCTAGGGATCCCGGTATGAATAAGACGTCAATGGCTGTCACCTACCCTCCCAATCGGGGTGACGGTACGTCTTATTCCTAGACTTCGGTCTGAGCTGTATCGACGGCTGGCAATAGGAGTAATGGCTACTCCTAAGTTGAGATACACCGAACGTCTAGAAGTCTGACAATGGCTGTCAAGACTTTCCTATCTTAAATGCAATGAATAACAATCTGTAAACAAAGCATAATCAGATAACAATATAAACAATAATCTAGTATGTGATTTTATTGGGAAACTCAAATTAATCTAATTTGAGTTATGCTTCCCGAATATCACATGAATTATACCTTTGTCGTCCCTGTCTGACGATGACGAAGACCTGTATTCAAATCTGTCCATCTCGAATCTGAAATGACAATATCGAATACACTGTGTCAGTGACTAACTCAATACACAATCTGTTCTGACCAATACTCAACTCAGTATATAATCTGATCAATATCTGAACAATACACAATCTGATTCATATCAACGCTATCACGATGAAATATAAATCATTACTGAATCTGATCAATCTAACTCAGTTGATGTTTCGACGGCATAACAATACAATCTGAGTAACCCCGTCAATCTGAACATCACAAATATAATACTGAAACTCATAATCGGTATCGATACAATCATACTCTGAATAATAACACAATTCTGATATAGAATCTCAGTCAATATCTTTCAAAAATCATAACAATTACATAAACAGTCTGCTTTGTAATCTGACTTCAATTCTTTAATGTCTACGGTAGCAGAAACACTATATCTGAATCATATTCAATTCTGACAATATCATAAATTCAAAACATGTCTAAACGTAATAAAACTTACGCCCTTGTGTAGCTCTAGTCGAGAGGAACACGCTGTTGCGTTCAGCTTCGAATTCTAATACACGGATTTCTCACAAAAGGCGTAAGGATATTTCTCTCCAAAGCCTCGCCCTTTTTTCTGAAATTCTGAGAGAAATCACGCGTCCTTCGTCTATATATATTGCATGCAAAAGCTGGGAAACGTGGCTTATTTCTTCATGCAACACGCATCACCGCGGGTGCGGTGAGAGTAGCAGCGCGGGTGCGCTCAAGCGGTGATCTATATCCAAAATGTTCGAAGCAAAGACCGCGGGTGCGCTGCCTACAAGACCGCGGGTGCGGTGTCATCAGCGCGGGTGCGCTCCATCTAATACCGCAGGTGCGGTGTGGCTACGGCTTTGCACTACATTTTCTGCACATGCACCGCGGGGGCGGTCGTGCTAGCACCGCGGGTGCGGTTGTGCAAACTTCTAAATTCTAGTTTTCTGATCATGCCACACCTGGTTTCTCAAGTCTTTCCTTCCCTCATTGCATGTCATGCATTCTCATATCCTCCGAGTCTCCCGTTAATGAAGATTAATAATCTTGGTTTAACAATTCTATAATTCCCGGGCATTACAGTGGTGGCTTCCTTGTATGAGGTTGGTTCTAAGTGCTCCACCTGTTCTGCTATTGCGAGTGCATATGAGACTATATCAGCTTGTGCAAATCTTTGTGGTGGTCTTATTTCTCTCCTTACTTGATCCCTAGCAAGCATGTAACTATTGTCTTTTCCTTCTGATTGTCTTTCTTGTTCTATGTTGCTTTGATCATTATCATCTTCATGATGTTTTTCAGCTTCTTGCTTCTTTTCCTCTCTTTGATTCTCCACCTCAATTTATAAGCCTGAGTCATTCATTCCTTCTGTCAAGGAATTTTTGGTTCTGTAGGTGTATCCCATTTTGGATTCATCAAATGTTATGTCCCTTGAGTTAAAGCATCGAGGTCCTGTGAGCTCGAGATTCCAGACTTTATAGCCCTTTACACCTTCTGGATATCCGATAAAAATACACCTAAGAGCCCTCGCATCCAATTTATCTTGTTTTACATACGCATATGCTAAGCATCCAAATACTCTGAAGTTTGAATAATCTGTAGGAGATCCTTTCCAGAGTTCCATAGGGGTCTTGAAGTTTAAGGCAGTTGATGGACACCTATTGATTAGATAACAGGCAGTGGTGATTGCCTCACCCCAGAAAGTCTTTGGTAAGCCAGCATTCAATATCGTGGCTCAAACTCGAAAGTCTTTATATGACTAAGTCATTAATATATTAACATATCTGTACTTTGTATATGTTAAGAATAATCGATCAACTGGGATATGAACACACTCACGGCACAAACAATGAATGTAATCTACTGCTTTTGCATGACACTATCATATACGTGGTTCGGCGATGAAAAACGCCTACATTCACGAAAGAACCAGCCAAACCTTTTATTGATGAATTCCACAGAAAAACAGATTACAAGTGCACAAAACAATAGCCAAAAATTGAATCACAAATGATATCTCTTTTCACTCTCAAATACTCTCAACTTTTTCTCCCTATCGGTGCACTTCTTCTTGGTTTGTTTTTCCTGTCAAGCTCTCGATCTCTCTTGTTTCCTTTAACCAAGATATATCTTTATATATACTTGTCCACAAGAGATAACTCCCGGTTGAACTCTCTCAAGCCTTTTTTCCAGTTGTCCATCTCAACCTCTACCCCAAAGCTTCTGACTAACCGACTTATAGTTAAGTATCCTAACTACCAGATAAGCCAATCCTTTTGGAGTATCCTTCACAACTACAAACTTGAGAGTCACCTTCTCTTTTAACAGTATAAATTAACACTGCATGAATTTTTGAATTTTGGAAAATGAATGGAATATGACGGTGAAATGCTAATTATATATTTACTAAAATAGGTCTTTATGGCATTATTCATTAAACGAAAAATATTATTATTTAAGTTGATAAAGTTATTATTATTATATTGGTATGGCAGATTTTCAATTTAAATATTTTTGACAACATACTATTTTTAACCAATTTTCCAGTAGGTTTGAGCTTAGAACTAGTTAAGCAACATAAAAATTGATAACAATGTTTTCTCAAACGAGCTTATCAGATAGAGATTGTCCAATACACTTTATCTAACTAGCGTGATTTTAGCGTTTAGGCTAAAAATTTATCTAATATTCACCGAACCAAAAGATCATAGTCACTTTCGAACCAGAAAAAATCTGACGATGGATTCGTGAATGACAAACCCAAAAAGAAGCATATCGGGTCAAGATAGTGTTGCTCGAAGAATGCAAAAATTGATGGCATTTTGTATGCCCAAATGGGATGAAGTCTTTGCACAGGCGAATATTTCTTATGCATATGATCGAGGGGAAATACGATAATGACTATAACTGTGCAACGCATTTAAAAAGTACAAAACTTACAACATATTTTTATTTGTCTTATGTGTATTTATAGATGTTATTCTTTTTGAATCCCTCAATTGAATGCTCAACCTCGTATTTATAGGAGAATATCTGATTTCATGGACCTTCTACCTTGGCTAGGGATGGGCCGAGACCCATGATCCGCTGTGGGCTCAATTGGATGGGCTTATCCTTAGGGTATCACTAGTCTCTCCCTCCTAAATCGAACTGAATCGCAGGTTCGAAGCTCAATTACTTGCATGGTCCTCGGGCTACAACAGGTGGGTCGTGTGCCACTCGTTAGTCTCCAAAAATTTGGAAGCAAATTAAATCACCTCCCCACTCTGAAGGGCCAGAACTGATCTGGGCCTTTCCAGTAAATAGATATTCTTTCCTCACTTCATTCTCCTTTCACCATCAGATTTGTTTTCTAATGTAGTATTCGTCACGGAAAACTGTATTGTTAGTTGATCTTGCGATGCATATTGTTTTCGTATTTACAAGTTGTATTCTATTTTTTTTTCTTTCCGTGGACTCTTCGTCACGGGAAAATGGGACAGTATTTGAAGTTGAAGAGACTTATAAGAAGCTGGCATCCCCCAAAAAAATCCATCACCACAATTGCACATGTTTGTTTTTTTCCTCGGATTGTCCTTTTTATTCAGAAACTAGTATTTAACACATGCGATGTACGGGATGATATTATTAAAAATTAGTGAAAATGAATAGATATTTAAATTGAAAAAATAATATAATCATAAAAACCAAAACAAAACGATTTTTTCACTAATTTTAAAAAATTTCTTAAAAACAACGCATGTCGATTAATTTTTTGGCTAATAATCACTAACATATATCAAAATTTTAGATTGTGTTAGACAAATGCAATGACATGATGCTTATCGTGTTTAGTATATTGATTTCGACAACCAACCTTGATACATATTTAATTCTTTAATTTTCGAGAAGCTATATATTATTATTTTTAACATGTGATAAAAAAAATATTTTTAAATTACATTCAATAAAATTAATGAGAAATAATTTAAAAAAAATTCAGTAATTTCGTCTAAATCCACATTCACAAACAATTTTGTGACATGACACGTGTTTGACACATTTTGAATGATAACAATAATTGTTTCATCAATATCTTTATCCAAATGAGTTGTGATTTTATCTACAAAATCACTTCATAATATACACAACAGCCTATTATTCCGAAAAAAAAATGAAACATGTGATTAGGGGTGGGTAAGGTACGGTATATCATACCGAACTACGGTACCGTAAACCGTACAGTAAATATCGGTATGGAATTTTTCCATACCGATACCGATACAGATACCGAAAATTCGGTATACCGCACATTCGGTATACCGAATTTTCAATAAGAAAAAGTTTATACCGGATACCGTACCGACAACGAAAATTTTGTCGGTATACCGAAAAATTGTCGGTATACCGACATTTTTTCGGTATATCGAACTTAAATTTTTTTAAAAAATAATAATAAATTATTTTCGGTATTTTGGTATATGACGAAATACCGAAATTTTCGGTATCGGTATCGGTGCGGAATTATTTTTTAATTTCGGTATTTTTTCGGTACAATTTTTCGGTATTTCAGTATTTTTTTCCACCCCTACATGTGATCATAAGTAAATTATATATAAATCAGAAAATTTATTTTATTAACATTTATTATGTGTAATCCAAAACAATGTCAATAAATTTTATAAGGTGTCTTATAATAAGATGCGCGCATAATTTTTTTGAATTGGTTTAATCATTTACATTATGGGATATTTTATACTATCATGTATCCATGAACTTTTTAATATAGAAAAAAATTATCACATTAGTAATATGTAATAATTAAAATTTTGTACAAATAGAATAATAATAATTTTTATTTCTCAATCATGAAAGACAAATTTCAAACTTAATGTCCCGTTGTTCTTGTTGTTTCCATATGTAGGTAGTTCATAACAACAAACAAATCTAAATTTAAATAAACATTACATCTCGGGAGGATTCCACTCATATATGGTGCTGAAAAGAGGAGTCATTTCAAAATTAAATTTTGGATTAGATAAATTTAGTAAGATAAATTGAATAAAATTAGTTTCTAATATAATTTGCAATATTGTATTATTTATAATTTAAAATTCAAATAAGACATCCCGAGGGAAAAAAATTATACATTGGAAGCTTTTGAAAGAATTATAACATACATTAACTCTTTCAAATTATGGAAATCTAGAATTGCATGCATTGAATGTTAAACATTTCTGATTATTGAGAGTAATATACATGTTTATTGAGAGTAATTTAATGTCTATTTGAAACTCTTTTGAATCTATCTCTTTTACTTTTTTTCTTGTGCTTTCTTATTTGAATTTCTAAAAAAACAATTCAAGATATACAATATACATATGATTTTGGAAGAAAACTACAGTGCATTAATTCTTTCAAATTAAGGTAATTTCAAAATAATATTCATTTGGGATAAAAAATTTATGATTATTAAGTGGTAAATTAATGTTCATTGGAAAACCTTGTTGTAGTGATAACTTTTAACAATCAACCAATTTTATTTTTAGAAAAATTAAATAAAGTAATTAAATATTGTATTTCTTTTTTAGTAATTAATTTGGGCCGGAAATTACTTAAGATAGCAAAATGTATTTTTGAATGATTTGCCTCATGAGTGATACTGAACATTGCAATCATTTGTATTTTAGATTTATTTATACAGTTTGTAATTAAATTTATTAATATAATCAATGCAAAAACTTAATATAATTTACGTTTTCAAAAGAGTTTAGTTTCAATTTGAGTAAAAAAAAATTAAAACATATAATACATAAATTACATTTAAATTAATATAAAAATTTATTAAATTCAAATTTGAATTAAATGAATTGATATAATCAATGCAAAAAATAATTGAAGTAATCATTTATTGCAGTACACATTTGCAATATTCATGATATATCTTTCTTTTTTTAGAAATAACATTTTGAGAAAAAATTACTATTTTTGCAAAAAATCTGCTTATATAAATTGCAATAATTTCTATTTAAAATTTATTTATACAGTTTGTAAGAAAAATATCATATCGCAAATTTAATTGATTGATATAATCGATGAAATTTTTTAATATAGTTTATGTTTTCAATAGAGTTTAGTTTCAATTTGAATAAAAATAATAAAAAACCTATAATATATAAATTATATTTGAATTAATATAAAATGATTTAAATTCAAATTTGAACTAAATGAATTGATATAATCAATGCAAATAATAAATGAAATTATCATTTATTGCAGTACATATATTTCAATATTCATGATATATCTTTCCTTTTTTAGAAATGACATTTTGACAGGAAATTACTATTTATATATATATATATATATATATATATATATATATATATATATATATATATATATATATATATATATATTACAATTTTTTAAAGATTGTATGTAGAGCATACTTTTGCAAAGAACACCACAAAATTTTCAAAGATAAACCGCCTAAATATATATAAATTCTTATATATATATATATATATATATATATATATATATATATATATATATATATATACACACATACAACTATTTAACACATAAATAACACACCTTGAATTCAAAATAAGAATTTCAATATGAATCTTCAAAGGATTTACAAATTCTTTAAGAACATAAAGCTTGAAGGATAAGAACACTTTGAATGTGAGTGGAGAAAGTAGGAAAAGTAAGAAAGAGAAGAGAGAATAAAAACTTGGTATCAAAAAACTTGCATTCTCTTGGAGGCCTTGTCTTCTTTTTATAGACATCTTCAAGGGTATTTTCGGAATCTTGAATATTATTTGTCTTTGTCATGCTTGCATCATTTTGATGTCATTTTTCATTTTTTTAATACAAATATTACAATCAAAATACAAAAATTATAAATAAAAATTACGTGTCTAAATTGTGCATTCTTTCTTCATCGATTAAATCTTCAACGATAATATCTTCCTCTGAGGAGTAGAAGATTCTTCTATCTTCTGGTCTTCTAATTCTTCTAAAAATCTAATGTACATTCTAGTATAAAATAAAAAACTTTGGGAGCATCTGTATAAAAATCTGGAAAATGATCAGCGCATGGAGATGAGCTCATTTGTAGATTTTGTAAATCTGGTTCATAAAATATAATCTGTAGTCTTCATTTCTTTTTTCGATAAATTTATGCTTGAAGGCTAATGTCTGTAATCTCCGATGTTTTATTTGTTTTTGGATTGTAGCACAGCAAATGGTTGGATGATGGACTTCGGGTTCCGCTTTTTGTGTTTGCCATTTATAAAAGGGCTTGACCCAAATTCTGTGAACTGCTGGTTCTAAATCTGTTCTAATCCATTCTGGACATGTTGATCTTATTTCTAATTTTACTTCATTATTGCCGGTATCAAAGAGATATTGGATTGCAATTTTAAGGGCAACACTGTTGAGACTGTCTATGTCATCTTTATTTGTAATAATGATTTGTGAAACTAATCCTAAATCTAATAAGGAATTTATACTTATTCTTTCTTCCTTTTTATTAAACTGAAAGGAAAAATCTCTGAAGGATGAAAAGTATATTTAGGTAGAAAGGATGTAGAATTGAAGTTGACAAGAACAATTATCTATGTCGAAAGTTTCTTTTTCACAATCATATGTTTGACATATTCATTTATTCCTTTTAAAGGAATAATTTTTATGCCATCGGATTTTAAGAAAAGAAGTTCTTGGATCATTTGGAATTTTTGGTAGAAATTTTCTTTGGCTTTTGAGAAAATAATGTCATTTATTTGGGTTGGTAATATGCTTAATTCTGTAAGTGGTCTAAAAAAAATCTTGTTGGGCTCAGTTTTTGGCTAGAATTAAATAGACTAGATCTGAGATCTGTCTAATAGACATGGTTTGTCTATTTCAAAATCTTGAATCTTTTTAAGAAGGTCCAAGTTTATAAGGTTTGCCTTAAGGGCTGCTTCTGTCAATTCCTTTATTTTATCAGACATTAATGATTTCGAATCATTTAGTATTTTAAAATTTTTTACCACCGTCTCGCAATGGTTACAAAATTGAAAATTAATTTTTAAATCTTTTTAGGAATTTCATAAAAACTCTTTTTTGGAAAACTATTTTCATTGGCTATTCGTTTACCACAACTTGGGTATTTATATATTTTCTGACTGGATAATCATAAAAGTATTTTGGACCAATAAAATGGCTTGCTGATTCTAAAGCTTCAGGAAGAGTTTTAAAACTTTTATAAAAAGAATTTTGTTCATTTTTAATTACTTCAACCACTCGGGTCCAATGGTTATAGATTCCTGTCACTTTCCCTTGGTAAACAACATAATATAATACGGTTTCTGAATCGGATTCATGTGCTGATTGGGAAGAAAGATTTATTTGACTGAAATAATAGGCTAAGGCGTTTAAGACTATGATTTTTTGATTGGAATCGTTTGGTTGGACGTTCCATATTGTATTTAATAAAGTTTTTTGGGATTTTTCTAGATGAAAAGGTCTTGAAGTCCTGAAACATTTTTGTGAGTTTTGAGGATAAACAGGGAGATTGATATCTCCAAAAGAAATTAATTCCGTGGGGAATTTCTGTTGGGAATAATTAACTTTGCTTGATGATGCTATTTTCCTGCAAGGATCAAATAAATTTGTTAGAGTTCTTTCATAATCATCATAAGTTTCTATTCTTTTTATAGAAATATCATTTTGAAATTTTTTTCCTTGAATTAGTGCATTAATGCTATTTTCGTATATAGAATATGTTTTTATTAAATTGAGATTTTTTGGACGAGGTTTTTCTAAGAATTCAAATTCTAATTCTTTATAATTAAATTAAAAGAGATAGAATTATTATTTACTTTATATGGAGTAATTAATCCTATAAAAGGTGTTCCTAGAATTACAGTATGATGTATATCATTAACTAGAATAAATATAATTTTAATAAAAACTTCATTGTTTAATATTGATGCTTCTGTTTTTGAATTAACATTTAATTTAGAATTGTTAGCAGCCGAAAGTTTTTCATTAGTTTTTTTTTTTTGAAATTCTTTATGTACTATCCCTGATTTTATACAATTTAAATCAGCACCAGTATCAAAAAGGACTATTGTATTAATTTTAAAATTTTCTGAAAATATTAGATTTATTTTTAGTATGTATTTTCTAAATATTATTTCTCTTAATACAAAAAGAAGTCTTCTTGAATTTTCTCAAGGTTTTGAATGTTTTTAATTTCATTATCTTCAGATTCTTCGTAATTTTCAATATTAATATTATCTAATATTCCTTTGTTATTTCAGAATCTTGTTTTTTTCCTCTTTTAATTCTTTTAGTTCTAGTTTTATTTTCTTTTATATCTTTTGTAAATCTTGGATTGTTATCTCTTTATTTTTTGTTTTCTTTCTTTTTTCTAAAATATTGGTTAGGTCTTAAGTATTTTTAGAATTATTTAGTAAAGTAGTATATTTTATTTCTGTTTTTTCTTCTTTATTTTTTTTTTGAGAGATTTTAAAATTTTATCAAGATATTCTTTTTGAATATTGAGATCATTTATGTTTTTTAGAATATCAATAAGGAATTGTTGATATTTTGAAAGCATGTTAATTTGTTTTTCAGATTCGTTACTAGATGTAATTAATTTATCTATTTGTAAAGACTCATTTTCATCTTTAGAAGAAAAATTTTCTAATTATGACACAAAAGAATCAATTAAAAGATTAGAATTTTATTTAATATTTCTTCATTTAATTCTAAATCATTTAACTGTTTATTCAATCTACAATAATTAGCAGTGTGTCCTTTTTTAAGATATTTATAACATTCAATATCTTTAAAGAATTTTTTAGGATATTGTTTGAAATTTTTTATTTTCCTATAAGGTTTCTTATAAAATTCTTCTTTTGATTTAATATTTTTCTTATTGTATTTAAAATTTTTTCTATATGGTTTTTCATAAGATTCACTTCAATTTGCTAAGCATTTAGAAGGTGAAGGTTTATTAGGATTTATATCGAATTGTTGTGTAGGACCGAGTGCTTACCGCTTTACCAAAAGCTATAGCTAGTAGTAATGGTGCAACTCAAATCTTTTAAACTGCACAGCAGCACAAGCACCATGGTTCGATCGCTCTACCAAGCAAGGACAATTATTGCACCCAACATGTTGACAGAAAGTTCCTAATTCTTGTTTTGTTCTTTTCATTTCCCATTTTAAGTGTTTTTGTAATTTTAGATCTTGACATATTTTTAAACCTTCTTGTTGAGATAAACAAATTAATTGACCATAAGTAAATTTATTATAAGGAATTATTTGTTTTCCACATGATTTCCTAATTTTATTTCCAAAATGGTTGATTAGAGTCTTCCCTAAGCATGACTCTGGTTAGAAAAGTATTTTTATACCATTGAAAATCACTTAATTTTTTACATTTAAGATTTGATTATAATTCAGCATTTCTATCTTTTAAATGTGAGGGATCACATATAAAGTATAAAGAGATTGTTAGAACTAAAGTAGCTACAGCATCTTGTTGGGGATTTTCATCTTGATCTAAAATTGGTATCCCATCTTCATCAGTTTTTATAGAATTTAGAATTTTTTCTTGTTGTTGATTTGTAAGATAATAGTCTCACCAACCCTTAATTTGGCCAGAAAAACCAGCTATAAGGAGTTCGGCTATGGTTCTATCTTGTGTATTTGTTTGAGTTTTATAGGCATTTGCTGCCATAGTACTTTGTTGTAAAATACTAAGAATATTATATTCAGTCATTCCATCTATGTTCCAATCATAAATGGAAGAAACATTAAAACGAGATTGTGTTATAGGTTTTATTATTCCTAAATCTAGAGCATGAATAATTTGTAACTTTTGAGAAGATTGATTCCAATCTATTTTATTGATTTTGTTTGTAGGATTTTGGAATTGTTCTAAAATTTCACTAATATCTGAATCATGATTTAAGGTATTTATTCTAAGATTAGAGGTTGGTGTTTCAGGAGCAGTTTGATCTATAGGTTGATTTGAACTACTAGCTGTTGTGACCATTTTACTTAATTTATCTTGTATTATTTTTATAAATTCAGAATTATTCTCTTTAATATTTTTAACACTATTTAATTTTCAGTTATTTGATAAGGTTTAAAAATTGGGTTTTTGAGTTTTCTATATGTATTCGAAGTTTCTATTTTATTTGTGGGTTGTTTTTGTATTTGTTTTTCTATCCTATCTAATTGTTTTCCTATAGTATTTAAATTTGTATTTGTGAAATTATTTTGTGTTATGATGTTTTTTATATTAATTTTATCATTATCTCCCGGATTTTTTTATAGGGATTGCTTCAATTTGTTGATTTTGTACCAGTATTTTAATTCCTTGTAAAGGAGGATGATTAGATTAATTTTTCTAGAGGTTTCCCATTCTGGTGATTTATTTCTCATTGTAAAAGGATTTACATAGTTTGAAAATGGGTATTCTAAAGAATTTTGAGAGGAGTATATTTCAAATCAATTTAAGAATAAAATGTGAATTTTATATTTATTTATAAATTCATAGAATTTTTCTTGAATACCTTTCCTGGTATTCATAAAATTTTCAAAAAACCGTAATCTTTTTGTTTTATTATGTTTATCATAAAAATCCTTATGTAGAACGTTTTTATCTATTTGGAATTCTTTTTCTATAACATTTAGTTCATTAATTATATTTTCTGTTATTGAGGAAAAAGTTGGACTAGTTGGATCTTGTTCTGATTCAAATTGTTGTTCTGGAATATTCAATTGTCTTCTTATCCTATTTTTCGTATATATAGGTCTAGGTATTTCTGAGGGATAATCTACATTTCTTATTACATAATTGGGTATATCTGAAGTAGGATATCTAGGTTGGGTTTTATAAGGAGAGTTTATTTGTGATATTCTTCCTAGATCTATTGTATCTGAAGTTGAAGAATAATCAGATATACTGTTATGACTACTTGTTCTATCAGAAGAAAGTTTAACTCTTCCATCTAAATATTGAGTTATTTCTTTTAATTGGGTGTTGGGTTCTTCTTGATCTATAAATTCTGTTTTGACAATACCTTCTAAAATCCATTCTTTTGGAATTTTTATATCTTTCCATTGAATCGGTTTAGGATTTACTGTATTAGATTTTCTTAGATCTGTTTGTAATAAAAGAGTTTCTCCTTTTTCACTATGAAATTTTACT
The DNA here is from genome assembly GCF_022965805.1 of Primulina eburnea. Classification (NCBI taxonomy): domain Eukaryota; kingdom Viridiplantae; phylum Streptophyta; class Magnoliopsida; order Lamiales; family Gesneriaceae; genus Primulina; species Primulina eburnea. Next base: position 33,121,392 of record NC_133106.1, on the reverse strand, counting down.
TTTGTCGCAAAAGCAGAAATCATGGCTTTATAATGTACTTTAAATATTAAGGCTACGAGAATTGAAACTTGAAGCATATTATAATTATGAGTTTTTATTTGTAGAACTAAAGATTTTAAAATATTTTTATCATTTAGGGAGACTGAAAAATTTGGATTATCAAAAGAAATTGGTCCCGTACACAGACTGGATTCAACGGAACTTAACAAGGAGTCTTCAAAGTTTGTGAATCTAGCATCTCTTAAAATAGCAAGAATATAGGTATTTAATCCTTATTTTGTTAAAAGTTTTATCCCAACTTGGACTAATCCAATATGAAGGTATTTATAATTTTTTTCTCTATGTTTTTGTAAAGAATTTTGGGAAAATAAATTTTTTGTTTCAAAAGGTTTTGTAAAATTTATTTATAATTTTTGTATTTTGATGTAATATTCGTATTAAAAAAAATGAAAAATGACATCAAAATGATGCAAGCATGACAAAGACAAATACTATTCAAGATTCCGAAAATACCCTTGAAGATGTCTATAAAAAAAGACAAGGCCTCCAAGAGAATGCAAGTTTTTTGATACCAAAGACTACCCACTTATACTTAGGGGGATAATTGGAAACCAATAGAAATATTCATAAAAAATAATAATAATGAGCAATTAATAAAAAAAAATGCAGTAACAAGAAATAAAGTAGGCGGTTTAACTAGCCATATAATATGTATAATATTATATATATATATATATATATATATATATATATATATATATATATATATATATATATATATATATAGTTTGTTCTACACAAGATCCCCTTTTGTTTACTATAGATTTTAGAAATTCTTGGATATCCTATTTTTAAATTTTAACAATATATTATCTCATGATTAGCCAATGATTACTTGTATTCCAAAGATCCTCATGATACCTTCTCAGATAAAATATATGTAAAAAAATAATATATTTTAGAGTTCAGATCATCAAGAATATATCTTCCCAGATTTGAACAAAAAAATTAAAATTTTATGTTTAGTTTTTCTGACAATTCAAGTTTTTTTTGTCTCCTTGACTATTCTAGAAAAACATTTCTAGTTCATGTTGTGCCAAACACCATGATAGTGAACAATTAACTCATTCTAAACTTGACTCTAGCTTGATGGCTTCATGAGAAGGAAACAACAACTTGATTAACCCCTCTTTTTCATATATTTCATAGTTCTTTTTTGTTTTGTTTTTTTATCCTCTGCCTCTGCTAAAGATAACCGATAATAGATCAAGTATACTGAGTTTGAAGGGTTTAGACCACGCCAATGGATAAAATGGACAATCAATGAACTTCTGGACATGAGTAAAGAGTTATTATTGTTAGGAATGTTGTTCAACATATGTGAGTAAATATATCAGTACTAGTGCGATATTGTAAATTTGTATTTTATCAGAATTAAGTGTTGTGTCAAATGTTACAACATTTAAGATAACATGCAGCGGAATATTAAATTTTTAACAAAAATTGACTTTAAATAAACGGAATGAATCAGATTAAATTTGCACAAGTATTTATACTTGCGCGATGCCTCAGGGCAAAAATTAATTACTAGAAATCAAATCGTTTACAAAAACAAATCACTATTGATTATGATTAAAATCAATTTCCTCAACACTTTTGAGAAAATAAATGCTTTTTAAAAATAAATACTCAGAACAAAACATATTCAAGAAAGCAAAAACATGAGCCTAAAACTTGGAGCAATGAAACATTTTTCAGCCAACACTTGCACGCATGTTTGTCTGAAATGTCTCTAACAATCACGGAAACACTTTGTTGGAAACTAAATTATGGAGTTTGACAAAACATAAAATCAACTAATACATGAAAGCATATTCGGCAGCTGAACATTCAACTAAAATCAGTTGACACAAACTGATCAGTTGAGAACTGATCAGTTAAAACATTCAGCCGAAAACATTAAAGCTTCTCAACTGATGATACCTCGGGAAAGATCATTCAACAGACAAAAAGACATATCAGACAGCAACTGAATGTGGAAAGCCGCACTGCATAGAAAAACGTATTTCGGCTATTGAGATTAATACGCCGTCTTACAATAAATGATGAAGCGGCAATCAAGAACTCTGTCCAAGAAATGATAAGGAGGCAATCAACGGATACGAGAATTCAAAATTACCATTGAAAGATAAGTCTATAAATATGACTAAAGAGCAGTTGACAACACAGACGATTGACCAATCTCAAACTTGCCATTACTCTGTTAAAATCTCTGCTCACACCTATCAGATCTATTCGTAGCAATCAAGGCTACATATTGAGCAATCTAGCACTGTGAAATATTGATAACTCGATAAGTGCTAAGTTCAGTTACTTACAGAGATCATTGTATTATACTAAGAGTTTCAGTTCAGGCAATAGATAAGTCCTAACTGAAGTGGGTCTGTACAAGCGTTGTACTCGATCAAAGTCTTTTAGTGAATATCCTATCCTTGTGATAGAAGGGGTGACGTAGGAGTTATTCAATTCTCCGAACATCCAGAAACATATTGTGTTGTCTTTACTTCAGCTTTTTATTTCCAGTTAGATATTCTATCTTTCAATCAGTTTATTTTCCGCAACTGCTTATTCAGTTTAACTGATTGATAATTGACAGACGGGATACTCAGTTCAGTTTGTGACAAAACTGAACTACCTTTTTCGAAAAACATTTAAATTTCTAGAAGTGTTTATTCAATCCCCCTTTCTAAACACTCCTTAGTCAATAACCGATCCTAACACACTTGCAATAGCACTCTTCAAAACAGCACGTCCTTGGAAGAAATATTTCTCTGAAAAAGACGATGTGCAAAAGTGTAAATGATATGCAACCACGAAAACTTCCAAGTGAAGAGTGAAAAACAAAACGGTCGACTCATCTTCAAAACAGCAACGCCTTTGTAGGATGTTTTTCTATGAGAACCATGACGTGCAAAATGTGTGTATATTGATAGAGAAGAGAGAGCGCTTCAACAATGTCCTTGTTTATCTTATTTATAGATTTAGAGTTTATCTCCACAAGGAAACCTATTTCACAAGGAAAGTAAAAGTTTAATTAGAAACAAACTCTTTTTAAATTGATAATACCATATCTTGACAATGAATATCATAAATATCATATCTAGAATATATTTGCATGATTATCTCATTATCTAGAAATGCAAAATCTCATAAAATATTATATAAAATCAAATCAACCAGGAAAAGATAATTTTAGGGAAATCATATAAGTTAAGAAATTATATCATTTAAATTAAGAAAATATATTTCCCTTCAATCTCCCCCTTTTTGACTTTCTGAACAAAATGAGATCAAACCCATTTATTCTTGTTAGCTCAAGTCATATCCCCCTTAATTCAAGAATTTTTCTCCTGAATAAAAACTAGTTAGCACGGGTGTTACTAGACGTGTTGGCAACATGCGAGACAACACATGTAGGAGCAGAAATAGTTCATTAGATCAGAGCAACAAAAACATTTTAGAGAAACGAAACTAACTCATAACAGACTATAAGAGCAACGCTAACAAAAAAAAAAAAATTAAAGCATTAACAAGAGAAAACTATCAAAAGAAGCATCAGAGCATTAAGAGTTTCAAGTGATCTTCCCTGAGTGGTTTTTTGAGCTTCATCTCCTCCTTGAGTGGTTGTTCGAGATTCATCTCCTTCCTCTTTTTGTCCAGAATGGACACTAACATCCAGGAGCATCCAGTAATGAGCCACTTGATCTTCATAATGGGCGATCAAGTCCTTTAGCACGTACAATTTCTTTTAGAGTAAAATAAATTTGAGCTTGTAGGACGGAAGGAGCAAGCTGAACAAAACCAGATGTGGAGAATGGAGGCGCAACATGTTGTGCAGTTTCAGGGGCAACATTAAGTGTAACATTTGGTGCAACACGGTTTGCGCACCACGGCATATCAGTTTTCCTATTGCCCTTGAAAAAATCAAGAGCAATCTTGAATAGTTCACTGGTATCAAAATGAGGCTCAGCAATGTCACAAACAAATACTTGAGAAGCCAGAATACCATAGATCAGAGATAGAAACAGAAGTTTTGAGGCCTTGAGGCCACCCTCGGCAAATTGAAGACCCGTTCCCAAAACAATCTTTTCAAAAACAAACACTCCATTAGTCCCAATGGAGTACAAAATTAAAGCTTGGTGTATGATAAAATTGATTTATGATAGCAGCATTGAAATTGAAAATCTTCTCACGCACAAACACTCTTCCATAATTGGCAGATCGTTCATCACCAACTCCAAGGATAAATTTGCATAAAATTCAAGTACAGGCATGCGACAATATGGAGTGGCAGCAGAAACAGTCGAGTAAAGCTGGCAGTGCTTGAGAAAGAACACCATATTTTGCCTATTAAATGCATTCGAATCCACGTTCTCTTCTTCCAGAAATTCCGTATTTGCATACAAAGACCACTGAGCACCGGCCGCTTCAGTATAGAACTTATCACTGAACGTTGTGCCCAAGTCATAGTCACTAAGGTCTGTGTTGTCCGCAATGTGGGCAACATCTGCAGCAACATCCTGCTCAGCAGATTCACTTTCTTCAGAAATGTCACCTTATTAAACAAACTCGTTAGTAGACCTATCAAAAAGATAAGAATGCAGATACCGAGAATTTTGAAATAAAAGAGTGCGGATTAAGAGTTAAGCATGCGCAATCACCACAATGGTAACAAACTCAGGGTTTACAATCAATTGATTTGCTTCTAACGGTAAAAAAAATAACGGATAAAAACACTTTAAACTCCTGGAAATATAGTCATGAAAGGTGGTGTTAATTTAGCACAATTTTATTTCAAAATAATTACCAGAATTGGTAACCCACATCGAAATTAACTCCACTAAACATCAAAGATCAACTATATTCAATTTTTCGTAAAATCTAGATTTTCATCGAATTTTTCTTTGTTGAAATACTCATGACCTCATGACACAACAATATTCACAATGTTATGTTTACACATTACCTATTTATGCCTAATAACAGAATGTAACAGGAATAGGAACATGAAAAACAAATATGAGATATGTTTACAGATGAAGTATTGTCACAAATGTTGGCAACATCTTCCAACAACACACACAATTCCAGAAAAATAATTTTAATTTTTCTTCACACTCAATGATTTAACAGCTTTCTGAACATAGAAGTGGTAGCTCTCACACTAGAAGAACAGTCTTCATTGGACTCCTCTAGGTAGCTTTTTCTATTCTGTTCTATTTCTGTGTTAATTTTAGAAGGGTAGCTCCCACACTAAAAGCACAGCCTTCATTGGGCTCTTTTAGGTAGCTTTTTTCATCTTTCCTTCTAACACAGATCCGAATTTTTCTTATTCTTTTTCAGTTTTTCTTGGGTTACTTGTCCCATTGGTTAGTGTCAAGTTACCATTGTTCAAAACCTTTGTGACTAAGTTCACATGTTTAGGTGTGAAGTTTTAAAATATAACAAGGAATTGTAAATGTATCAGAAAAAATATGCAAAACAGTTTAACACAACATATCACAGTATGCATGTAATGCAGAATGCCTGAGTTCTAAAAATGCACATGCATGTTAGGTATTGTCCGAGATGTTGTGACATCTGAGACAACATCTATGAATGTTTAGGCAGAACACATGCTGAGAGATTTCTTAAGGTTGGAGAATCTCTCAAAATCTAATGCTTTTGTAAATATGTCGGCCAGTTGGTTATTTGTACCAAAAAATTCAATTCGAATCAATCTTTTTTTATATTAAATCTCGAATAAAGTGATGTCTAATGTCAATGTGTTTTGTTCGAGAGTGTTGTACTAGATTTTTCGAAATATCAATTGCACTAAAATTATCACAGTACACAACTAAGGTTTCACATTTAAGTCCATAATATTCTACCATTTGGTTCATCCATAGGAGTTGAGAACAACAACTTCCAGCTACCCCATATTCAGATTCAGCAGTTGAAAGTGAGACACAATTTTGTTTCCTACTATGTCATGAGATTAAATTATTGTCAAGATAAAAGCAACCTCCAGAAGTACTCTTCCTATCATCTAAATCACCAGCCCAATCTGCATCAGAAAATCCTACCAAGTTCGAATTGGTTTCTTGAGTGTACCATAGTCCTAGACCAATGGTTCATGCTATGTAATGTATGATACATTTCACAGCTTTTAAATGGGAGATTTTAGGATTGGCTTGATATCTAGCACAAAGGCATACACTAAACAAGATGTCAGGGCGACTGGCTGTCAAATATAGGAGGCTACCTATGATTATGCGGTATAAAGTGTTGTCAACATTTTCGGCAACATCATCTTTGCACAATTTTTTACTCGAGCCTATAGGAGTTTTCAAGTGTTTGGTGTTTACATTTGCAAATTTCTTAACCAAATTTTTAGCATACTTACTTTGACACTGAAAGATGCCATCATGCATTTGTTTAATTTGCAAGCCAAGGAAAAATCTCAACTCACCAATCTTGCTCATTTCAAAAGTGGAAGACATACACTCAAAAAAGTTATCGGCATGCTTTTGAGATGAAAAACCAAATATTATAGCATCAACATAAAATTGACAAATAAGGATCTCACCTTTGGATTTCTGAATAAAAAGAGTTTTGTCTACCTCACCTCGTTTGAAGCCGATTTCAAGTAGATATTCTGTCAATCTCCCATACCATGCACGTGGTGCTTGCTTCAAACCATAAAGGGCCTTCTTCAATTTTTAAACATGATTCCAATGGTGTGGATCCTCAAAACCCTTAGGTTGTCTGACACACTTCCTCACTCAAAATTCCATTTAAAAAAGTATTTTTGATATCCATTTGAAAAAGTTTGATTTTCATATAGCATGCTATAACTAGCAATAGTCTGACTGACTCAATATGGGCAACATGAGCAAAGGTCTCATCAAAATCGACCCCCTCAACCTGTGTGTACCCTTGAGCAACCAACCTTGCTTTGTTTCGAATGATGTTTCCCGACTCATCAGTCTTATTTTTAAAAATCCATTTTGTACCAATTATCTTACCATGGTCAGGAGGTGGAACCAAGGTCCACACATCATTTCGAACAAATTTCTCAAGCTCATCGTGCATTGCATTAATCCAGAATTCATCTTTCAAAGCCTCTTCAACATTTTTGGGTTCGAAATTGCATATGAAACATGAAAATCTAACATGTGAATATGTAGAGCTTATGCATATAAGTCCAGCCATTTTCTGTAATTCACTTTTTCTTTCTTTCGAGTTGGACATCTTCGCGCATATTTCTGATTATTTGAGATGATGAATGATCTTTTTGAATTTTACTTGGAATTTTCTGTCCATAATCTACTGCATTATAATCAATGTTCGTTTCTTCTTCAGATTCAGTGACTTCAGTGTCACATGTTGTGCTAGATGTTGCAACATCTGGGGAAACACTTACATTTTCCAGTGATGCAGGAATTTCCAGAAGATCTTCCAAATCATCTTCAGCTATTTTATTTTTGAGATCTCGTACTGCATCGTATTTACACAAGTTCTTCAAGGTTTTGAAATTTACATGACCGAGTTTTTGATGCCAAAGGTCAAGTTCAGTGATTTGTGTATGTTTGCATGAAAGTTCTTCACCTATTTGGTAGCAATTGTCTGAAGACATTGTATCTGTCATAATGCACATGTTAGCTTCATCAAAAACTTCACAAGTATGTTTATAAAAATTGACAAGCAAATTATCATCACGCAATTGGCTTATGCTTATTAAATTCGAATTTAATCCTTCAACATGAAGCACATTGTGGAGCTTTGGTAGTCCTTCGACATTTAGTGTTCCCTTTCCAACAATTCTTCCTTTAGCTCCCATTCTATAGGTTATTCTACCACATTTTTGTTCAATATAATCAATGAGATGTTCTCGTGATCCTGTCATATGACGTGAGCTTCCACTGTCAAAGTACCAATGACCTGCAGTGCTAGTTTTCAACGAAGTATAGACAATATTACAGTGAGTTGTTACCTTCGGTACCCAAATTTTTCTTATAGCAGGTCGACGGTTGGGGGTGTTGCGGGTATTTTTTGACCCAGGGCAACATCCAGCTCGACTTTCGATTCAAGAAGCCTTCATTGAGTTTAAAACAGTAGGGTCTGATATGACCAGGCTTAAAACAATAATGACATACATAAGTGTGTATTCTTTTCTTAGGAATGAGTGCAGTAGGTTGTCTTTTTGGTGGAGCACTTTTAATTGAGGGCTTGGGTCGAGGCTGTGTGGATGAATTAGCTTTTCCTTGTACAAAGACAGTTGATTTAGATGATTCACCAATTTCAAACACACTATCTTTGAAACCTAAATCATTCTTGTCATCTTTCCCCATCAAAAGTATGGATTCGAGCTTAGATGTTCTCAAATTGAACTTAGTGAGTGTCTCAGTTGCCTTATTGAGCTCATCCTTGATCTTCGAAAGTTCCAAATCCCTTTTGCTAAGAAGTACTTCAAGTTTGGCAACCAAAGTTTTCAGTTCAGTGTTCTCCATCATGGGAGTTGTGTTAATCTTGTTTCTTTTAGTCCAATCGGCATACAACTCCTCATAAAGCTTTTGTACACACTCAAGAGTGATTTCTTCATCATCAGCTTCCAATTCATCATCTACACTCAAATTTCCAGAAGATGTAGATTTTAAACAAACTGATTTTACACACGTTGTAATGCCCGAGAATTATCGAATTGATAAACCAAGATTATTAATCTTCGTTAACGTGAGACTCGGAAGATATGAGAATGCATGACATGCATTGAGGGAAGAAAATACAAGATTATAAGGTGTTGCAAAGATCAAAAAATTAGAAATTTAGAAGTTTGCAAGACCGCACCCGCAGTGCCAGCACGACCGCACCCGCGGTGCATGTGCAGAAAATGAAGTGCAATTTCCGTAGCCACACCGCCCCCGTGGTGTTAGACGCAGCGCACCCGCGCTAAGAACACCGCACCTGCGGTGCAACCAAGACCGCACCCGCGGTCGATGCTCTTGATTTTGGATAGTGCTGCCGAGAGCATGGCGCACCCGCGCTCATTGAGTTACCGCACCTGCGGTCTTACGTGCAACAAGAAAAGCTATGCCACGTTTTATATGGTTGCATGCAGTATATATATGAGAGTTACACGTGTTTTCTCTCAGAATTCATCAAAGGGTCGAAGCTTTTGGAGAGAAAATCCTTACGCCTTTTAGATTCGAGATTTCGAAGAATCCGTGCATCAGAATTCGAATCCGAACGCAGTAACGTGTTCCTCTCGACACGAGCTACACAAGGACGTAAGTTTTATTACGTTTTGAGATGTTGTGGAAATATGATGTTGTTAGAATTGCATGTGATTCAGATATGATGTTTCTGCTACCGTAGACATTATAGAATTGAAGTCAGATTTCAGAATAGACTATTTCTGTGATGGTTATGAATTGTGAAAGATATTGACTGAGATTTTGATATCAGAATTGTGTATTACTGATTTTGAATATACCGATATTCAGATTATGAGTTCTGTTATTATTTATGTGATGTTCAGATTGACGAGGTTATTCAGATTGTATTGTTATGCCGTCGAAACATCAGTTGATTTATATTGATCAAATTCAGTATTGATTGAGATTGATCAGACTCTGTAACTATCCAGATTGTATGGTTATGTTGATGATATGACTCAGATTGTATCTTGTTCAGACATTGATCAGATTGTATAGTGAATTGAGTATTGATCAGAACAGATTGTATATTGAGTTAGTCATTGATACTATGTATTCGATATTGTCTTTTTCAGATTGAGATGGACAGAGTTGAATACAGATCCTCGTCTTCGTCAGACAGGGGCGACAAAGGTATAATTCATGTGATAATTGGAAAGTTATAACTCAAATCAGATCTCATTTGAGTTTCCCAACAAAATCACATACTAGACTGTTCTTTATACTTTGATATGTTTATGCTTTGATTTTAGCATTTTATTCAAAAGTATGAGATTATTGCCATATTCAGATATGAATATGATTATGCTTTGTTTACAGATTGATATTCATTGCAGCTAAGATAGGAGAGTCTTTGACAGTCATTGTCAATTCTCTAGATGTTCGGTGTATCTCAGCGTAGGAGTAGCCATTACTCCTATTGCCAGCCGTTGATACAGCTCAGACCGAAGTCTAGGAATAAGACGTACAGTCACCCCGATTGGGAGAGTAGGTGACAGCCATTGACGTCTTATTCACACCGGGATCCCTAGAGTTATAGTTGAGTCAAGTCTAGATATGATTTGATTAGAACTGTATGCGTATATGAATTGGGTTCATAGATTATGGATCCTATTGTTATTGCTTTCAGTCATGACAGCATGTTTCATGATTTAGATTGTTATATACCTGCTTATCTGATTCGAGTTGCATGTTCAGTTGGATTAAATTTCATAGATGATGAAGTCTATGACTATTGTTAGTGCTTTTATTCATGACAGCATGTTTCATGAATTATTATGTGTATATACATGTTTACCATGTTTTATACTGGGATTCATTCTCACCGGAGTTATCCGGCTGTTGTCTTGTTTTGTATGTGTGCATGACAACAGGTGGGACAGGATCAGGGTCGAGAAGACGACGAGAGAAGACGAGTTTAGCGTGGTGATTCTGGACTTGGATAGATTTGATTTTAATACTGGAAATTAGTATTTGAACCTTAGATTTAGATTGTGCAGTGTTGTACCTTTATACTGAAATGTAGTTTTATACAGATATGTATATTATTAAATGCCATTACCTTCCGCTGTTATATTTTTAAAAAAGAAAATTTTTTTGAGACCCTGTTTATCAGAACTGATAACTAAATCCCAACGATGATTAAGAATATGATTAGCGTCCGGGTCCCCACACACGTGTTGCGACCAGGAGTGGCAACACCTAAAGGATTCACTTGCGGCAAACGTTTTTCTGTCAACAGTGCATTCAAGGAGGTATGATTATCTTCATCAGTGTATTTCTCCTCCTCATCAGATTCTTCATTGCTTAGTGAAACATTATAGCCTTTGTTCTTTCATAATCTGTTAGCACTTTCACTGGCATAGTGACCAAAGCCATTGCACTCTATACACTGCACAGAGTCATACCGTTTCGAATTAAATTGACCCTTGCCTTCGTTCCTAGGTCAAAACTGGCTTTGAACAGGAAACTTTTGTGGTCTTTCAGGTTCTGGTAGACTAGGAAATTTAGACGGTTGTGCATCTTTCTTCTTATCTCTGATTCTCTTCAAGTAATCCCCAAATTTCTTTGTGATATAGGCTATGGAGTCCTCAAACTGGTCTGAATCATTAACTTCTTGGGATATTTGAAGGAGATTATTGTAGGAGTCATTCGAGACCTGGAATGCAATAGCCTTTCCCTTGTCCTTTTTCTGCGTGTCCATGTTTAATTCGAAGGTGCGAAGTGAACTTATCAAGTCTTCCAGTGCCACTAAAGTTGTATCATTTGCTTCATCAAGTGCACGGATTTTTATATTAAATCTCTCGGGCAAATAACGGAAAACCTTGTTAACTAATCGTTCATTGGAGATGGGGTCTCCAAGGTTGAACGCCTCATTAGCAATTTCCCATAGGCGAAAATCATAGTCCAGTATATTTTCTGATTCTTCCATCCTCATCATCTCGAACTTGGAAGTGAGCATCCTTAGTCTAGTTCGTCGCACACTCTCAGAACCTTCACAGTGTTTTTGAAGTGTATCCCAAGCACTCTTAGGAGAAGTATAGTTTGTGATCAAACTGAACATGTTCATATCAACCGAAGAAAAAATCGCATTCAATGACTTTGAGTTGTAATTAGAGATATGTACTTCATCGGCAGTCCAATCACTTTCTGACTTTATCGGGTTGTCACCATCTTCGTCTACCCTCTTCGGTGGAGTCCATCCATTGATGATACGCTGTCATGTTCGTTCATCTATGGATTTTATGTAATACCTGATTTTAACCTTCCATAGGCTATAGTTGGTTCCATCTAGGATTGGTGGTCGAAGTGCCGTGTTTGCAAGAGATGTATCCATTAAATATTTCTGTTAAAACAAAGCAAAAACCAGAATCAGCACTTAGTATATCAAGAGGAAGCTCTAATACCACTTGTAAAGAATATTGTTCGACAGATGTGAGTAAATATATCAGTAGTAGTGCAATACTGTAAATATGTGTTTTATCAAAATTAAGTGTTGTGTCAAATGTTACAACATTTAAGACAACATGCAGCGGAATATTAAAGTTTTAACACAAATTGACTTTAAATAAGAGGAATGGTTCAGATTAAATTTGCACAAGTATTTATACTTGTGCGATGCCTCAGGGCAAAATTTAATCACTAGAAAACCAAATCGTTTACAAAAACCAATCACTAGTGATTATGACTAAAATCAATTTCCTCAATATTTTTGAGAAAATAAATGCTTTCTAAAAACAAATACTCAAAATAAAACGTACTCAAGAAAGCAAAAACGTGAGCCTAAAACTTGGAGCAACGAAACACTCTTCAGCCAACACTTGCACGCGTGTTCTCTGAAATGTCTCCAACAATCACGGCAACACTATCAACAGCACTCTTCAAAACAGCACGTCCCTTGAAGAAATATTTCTCTTAAAATCACGACGTGCAAAAGTGCAAACGATATGCAACCACGAAAACTTCCAAGTGAAGAGTGAAAAATGAAACAGTCGACTCCTCTTCAAAACAGCAACGCCTTTGTAGGATGTTTTTCTATGAGAACCATGACGTGCAAAATGTGTGTATATTGATCGAGAAGAGAGAGCGTTTCAACAATGTCCTTTTTCTCTTATTTATAGACTTAGAGTTTATTTTCACAAGGAAAGTAAAATTTTAATTAGAAATAAACTTTTTTTAAATTGATAATACCATATCTTGACAATAATAAATATCATATCTAGAATATATTTGCATGATTATGTCATTATCTAGAAGGGCAAAATCTCATAAGATATTATATAAAATCAAATCAACCAGGAAAATATAATTGTACCGAAATCATATAAGATAAGAAATTATATCATTTAAATTAAGAAATATATTTCCCTTCAATTATCTTTTTAACTACGGAAACAATTGCTAAAAAGTCTTTATTTTTTTCCATCCTCAGCGAATTTCTACTTGACTATGTCCTCATTATGTCCACCTACGCATTCTTTTTGAAGCTTGTGCCACCTACAATTCAAGTGAAAAAATGTTGTGAAGGGGCTTAAATGTAAAACTAGACCACGCTTTGTCCATCAGAGAATGTTAATTTTTTTCTGTTGAATCATATCTTAGGAAGCAACATCAGAATATTTATTACTTCTTCATCAAAAATTCGTTTTCCAAACGATAATCAAAAGAATCAAAGTTTGCAGTAAAACTAAATCTTTTATTATAATTCATCATGTGTATGATTTATCAAGAATATATATCTTCCCAGATTTGAACAAAAAAATTAAAATTTTATGTATAGTTTTTCTGACAATTCAAGTTTTAGTCTCCCTGATCAGTATTCCAGAAAAAACATTTCTAGATCATGTTGTGCCAAACACCATGATAGTGAACAATCAACTCATTCTAAACCAGACTCTAGCTTGATGGCTTCATGAGAAGGAAACAACAACTTGATTAACCCCTCTTTTCCATATTGCAAAAACTTGTGTGAGATTGTCTCACGTGTCGCATTTGTGAGACAGATCTATTATTTGCGTCATCAATAAAAAAAATATTACTTTTTATGCTAAGAGTATTACTTTTTATTGTGAATATGGGTAAGGTTGACCCATATCACGTATTAAGATCCGTGAGACGGTTTCACAATCTGACATCTCTTTCCATATATGTCAGATTTCTTTTATGTTTTGTTTTTTATCATCTACCTCTGCTAAAGACAACAGATAATAGATCAATACTGAGTTGGAACGGTTGAGACCACGCCAATGGATAAAATGGACAATCAATGAAATTCTGGGCATGAGTAATGAGTTATTATCTTTTTAACTATGGAAACATTGGCTAAAAAGTCTATTTTTTCCCATCCTCAGCGAATTTCTACTTGACTATGTCCTCATTATGTCCACCTACGCATTCTTTCTGAAGCTTGTGCCACCTACAATTCAAGTGAAAAAATGTTGTGAAGGGGCTTAAATGTAAAACCAGACCACGCATTGTCCATCAGAGAATGTGAATTTTTTTCAATTTAATCATATCTTAGGAAGCAACATCAGAATATTTATTACTTCTTCATCCCAATTCGTTTTCCACACGATAATCAAAAGAATCAAAGTTTGCAGAAAAGTTCCAAATATCATACACAGCCAAACACCATATCCAAAACTCCTAAACTAAGGAGGGAGTATCGGGTATAGAGAAGGTTCCAACTGATGTCATCCGAAAGAATAGGGTTATCCAATTTTGGGACAACGCTATAATGGTACCCAGTCTCGTGTTGTAGAATAGAAATTATAATAAACGTACAATCAGGTTTTAGTTAAATAACAATTTTATGTTTGATATCAATGACACTGTGAAAAGTAAGAATATTTGTTTAATATAAAATTAACAATAATTTTTGAACAATATGAGGTTTTGCATGAATGAGAGGAACACGTCGCTACGTATTAATTAGCAGTAGTATATAATTTCGAGATTCGTCACGATTGAGTTCCAAATGAATTGAGACATAAAGTCATTGATAAATTATTTATTTTTAATGATTATTAAATCGTAAAATTATAAGCTTTGAAATTATTATTTTGATAGAACGGGTTATTTTTATAAATATCTATAAGAAAATTTTAATTTTAATTATTAAAACTAAATCTTTTATTATAATTCATCATGTGTATGATTTATCATTATATGTATGTATGCGCGCACACACACACATCGTCTTTGTGTGTGATCAAGTTGAAGGAAAAATTTTAAAATCTAGTCCTCGTGTCATAAGAAATTTTGATTAAAAATTAGCTCAAAGTTTTTTGATAAAATCATGTGGTATGAGGCCACCAAATGCCTTGTCCCGTAGTTAATTTTGTTGGCAAAGAGCCTGTTTGGTATAAGAAGTTACAATTAAAAAAGTGCTTTTTTTAAAAAAAAAAGTGCTTTTTTAATTTTTAACTTGTTTGGATGGGCTTCTAGTGCTTAAAAAAGCACTTATTTAAGTTGAAATTAGAGCTTTTTTAAAAGTCCTATTTTAGAGCTTTTTTCGCTAGCTTTTTTAATAACATTAAAAAAGCACTTTAATGATATGTATCCAAACACATTTATTAATTTAAAAAGTGCTTTTTATCTATTCATCCAAACACAATATTAACATAACTTTTACTTAAAAAATCACTTTTAAAAGCCAACTTAAAAAAGCACTTTTTTAATCAAAAAACTTTTGATACCAAACGGGCTCAAAGTCAACATTTCATTAAATGAGAAGACACGTTGGCTATGCATTCGGCGGAAATTTCAGATAAAAGATGGAAGATGCGTTTTACGTGTCATCACACGGACAAAAAACTCTATAAATAGAGTTCTCCCCTTCATTCTGAAATCATCCATTTTTCGAATTTTCTCTCATCTTATATCATTTAAGTGCTTAGTTTTATAATATTTTTGAGGTGTTTGTTCTCTTGTATTAAGAGAGTGTGTGTTCTCTTTGGAAACACAGTGAGTGAGTTGTACACCACAAAATATTATAGTGAAATTATTTTCATCTTGCCCGTGGTTTTTACCCTAATAATTTTTAGGGGTTTTCCACATAAATCTCGGTGTCCAGCTAATTTTTTATTTTCGAGTTTATTATCTCAAATTGTCGCACGTGGGACGAACAAGTAGTATTAGAGCCTTGATTTAAAATTTCTTAAAATTTTGAGTATGCTCTATGGTTGCAGCCTAGACTGATCTTCCACATCAGAAAAGATTTTTTAAAATTTTTTTATTAAGGCAGATTATTTTGTCCAAACTACAAAATTGTTGTAGACATAATAGCTGGCAGGTACGAGATAACAAAGTTCAACGGAAGCAATTTTATGTTGTGGAAAATAAAGATACAAGCAGTTTTAAGAAAGGAGAATTTCTTGGTGGTTATTGGAGATAGACCGGTGGAAATTACGGACGATGGAAAATGGACTGAGATGAATGATAATATTGTTGCCAATCTACAATTGGCTATAGCAGACGAAGTACTGTCAAGTATCTCTGAGGTAAAAACAACAAAATTTATCTGGAATACTCTGACAAAGATGTACGAGGTCAAGTCGCTACACAACATGATTTTCCTAAGAGAAGCCTTTATACTCTTCGGATGGCGGAATCTTCATCGATGACCAACCATATCAACACACTAAATACTCTATTTGTCCAACTCACTTCTATGTGACATAAAATAGAGGAAAATGAACGTGTGGTGCTTCTACTTCAAAGTATACCAGATTCATATGATTAACTTATCATCAACATTACCAACAATATTCTTATGGACTTTCGAAAACTCGACGATATCTTAACTGCGGTTCTCGGAGAAGAAAGCCGGCGCAAGAATAAGGAAGATAGATTGGTAATTTCGAAGCAGACAGAAGTGTTACCGATGATAAGAGGAAGATTTATAGACCGTGACTCTAGTGAGAGCCAAAGACGAGGTAGATCAAAGTCGAGAAGTAAGACGAAAAATATTTACTGCTTTAAATGTGGTGGTAAAGGACACTTCAAAAAAGAGTGTACCAGTATTGACAAGAGTTCTCAAGGAAATATGGCAAGTACTTCAGGCAATGGTGAAATATTATTCAGTGAAGCAGCAACAGTTGCAGAAGGCAGGCACAAATTTTGTGGTACATTGATTATGGATTCAGGAGCGATGTGGCACATGACGTCTCGGAGAGAATTGTTTGATCATTATGAATGGTACCAAGAAATTAATATTATGATATATTCATATATAATAAATCAAGGCATCCACTTTAAATGGTTGGTAATACCAAACTAACATTTAAATGGTTCCAAGAAATTAATATTATGATATAATCATAAAATAAATCAAGGCATCCACTTTAAATGGTTGGTAATACCTAACTAACATTTAAATGGTTCCAAGAAATTAGTATAACATATAGCAACAATAAATCAAAACTCCCACTTATAAGTAGGGTATAATAATACTTAAAGAAATAAATATAACATAAAAAATAAATAATGATTAAATAATATAAAATATAGATCCTTACCTTTTAATAACCTTATTATCATGCCTAGAGTTTCACTTTTTCATATCAACTTTGGGAAGTTAGCTACTCATTATTCAAAGTATAAAACTTTGAATATGAATTTAACATGTTAATTATATTTAAATGAAGAAATAAAAGAAAAACAAAGAGAGAAATATTATGAACTCAATGGTTTGTTCATAAAATGAGGGATATCTCAATACATTACAATGCACCCCTATTTATAGTCAAATTTGGGGAGACAACCACAATTAAAATATTATTTTTTACACATAAGTCTTCATTGGTGTTCCAAGAAATTAATATTTTAATACACATCACTTTTGAAAATCTTCCCATCCGAATTTTCTTCTCCACATAAAAACAAACATGTAGATATCTGAGTTGTTTGAATTGTGATATTTTTTTAACCATTTGACCAAGTAATTTGAGAGATATGGTCAAAATACTAGAGCATGGTAAAACTGCCACTTCTTTGGTAACTTTAATTATTGATTAATTTGATCTCATTTGTGAGAAGATTTTTATCTCATGCTTGCCACCAATATTGTAGATATTAACATCAACTTTCTATAGGTCCAAGAATCATCTTAATCTCATTTGCAACGCCAAGTTTATTTTTGTTTTATCGAACCTGTAAAAAATAGTAAAAAATTATAATTATACAACAACTTATATTTTATACAATTTATTATAAAACATATAATATTTAAACATTTAATAAAACAAAAGCTATATATTTATATTATAAAACATTTAATTAATATACAATTTTTTATCTTTATCAATGAACCAGTCTCAGGAAGATCTGTATTCATGAGAAATGATCGTGCCTTGAAAATCGCTGGGGTCGGTACTATCAAAATTAAAATGTTTGATGGCATCATTCGTATTATACAGGAGGTACGACATGTGAAAGAATTGACGAAGAATCTTTTGTCCTTGGGGCAATTGGATGACATCGGGTGCAAAACCCGTATCGAGAACGGGATCATGAAAATTGTGAAGGGTGCGCTTGTGGTTATGAAAGCGAAAAAATTTGCTGCAAATATATATGTACTTTTGGGAGAAACACAAAAAGAGGCGGAACTAGGTGTTGTATCAATTAGTTCATGAGAAGAATTAACGGTGTTATGGCATAGAAAGCTCGGGCATATATTAGAACGAGGGTTGAAAATTCTCTCAGAATGGAAGCTGCTGCCTGGACTTACAAAAGTATCACTACCCTTTAGTTAGCATTGTGTTACCAGTAAACAACACAGATTAAAGTTTGTCACTTCTACTGCCAGAAGCAAAAGCATACTGGAGCTGATTCATTCGGATGTTTGGCAAGCACCGGTTGTATCCCTAATAAGAGCGAGATACTTTGTCTCGTTCATTGATGATTTCTCTAGGAGATGTTGGGTGTATCCGATAAAGAAGAAATCAGATGATTTCCAAGTCTTCAAAGATTTCAAAGCACGGGTTGAACTTGATTCTGAAAAGAAAATCAAGTGTCTCAGGACTGACAATGGAGAAGAATATATCAGTGATGAATTTGATGCATATTTTCAACATGAGGGCATCAAAAGACAGTTTACGATGGCTTACACACCTCAACAGAATGGAGTGGCGGAGCGGATGAACAGAACCTTGTAGGGCAGAACAAGAGCTATGTTGAGGACTGCAGGTCTAGAAAAGTCATTTTGGATGGAAACAGTCAAAACCGCTTGTTATATTATCATTCGTTCTCCTTCAGTGGCGATTTATCTGAAGACTCTGATGGAGATGTGGACCGGGAAGCCGACAGATTATTCTCATTTGCATACATTTAGAAGTTATGTGTACGTTTTGTACAATGAACAAAAAAGATCGAAGTTGGATTCGAAATCCAGAAAATTATATCTTCTTGGGTTATGCTGATGGAGTAAAGGGGTTTCGCTTGTGGTATCCTACTGTTCACAAGCTTGTCATCAGCAGGGATGTTATCTTCGAGGAAGATAGAGTAAAAGGAGACAAAGGCACACCGAATTCAGAAACTACTATATTTCAGGTGGAAAATAAGATGTACGAAAGTCAAGTTTTTTGTGAAGGAGTACCAGAGCACGAAGAACAAGAATATGTTGAGTCTGAAGTTTTCAATTTGAGGCAGTCAAATGGAGACAAAAGACCACCAGGTTGGCTTTCAGATTATGTCACTGAAAGCAACATTGCATATTGTCTATTATAAGAGGATGGTGAGACATCGAGTTTTCACGAGACTACTCAAAGCTCGGATGTATACTTGTAGATGACAGTAATGCAAGAAGAGTTGGAGGCATTAGACAGAAATAAAATTTGGGATCTTGTTACACTACCACGAGGGAGGAAAGCCATCGGAAACAGATAGGTCTATAAGATCAAGCGTGATGGAAATAACCAAGTGGAGCGGTATCGTGCTAGATTGGTAGTTAAAACGTATGCTTAGAAAGAAGGCATTGACTTTAATGAGATATTTTCTCATGTGTTCGGCTTACAACAGTCAGAGTGGTGTTGGCATTGTGTGCGGTGTTTGACCTACATCTAGAACAGCTAGATGTGAAAGCGGTGTTTCTTCATGGAGATCTTGAAGAAGAAATCTATATGCTCCAGCCAGAAGGTTTTGCGGAAAAATACAAAGAGAACTTAGTTTGTAGGTCGAACAAATCTCTGTATGGTCTCAAACAGGCGCCGAGGTGTTGGTACAAGAGATTTGATACCTATATCATGAGCCTTGGATACAACAGATTGAATGCAGACCCTTGTACGTATTTCAAGAGGTCTGATGATGATTATATTATTTTGTTGTTGTATGTGGACGACATGTTGGTAGCAGGCCCCAACAAAGATCAGGTCTAAGGATTGAAGGCACAGTTGGCTAGAAAATTTGATATGAAGGACTTGGGACCAGCAAACAAGATTCTAGGGATGCAAGTTCATCGAGACAGAAGTAACAGAAATATTTGGCTTTCCGAGAAAAATTATTTAAAAAAAGTCTTGCAACGCTTCAACATGCGAGAGAGTAAGCCAATATCGATCCTTCTTCCTTTTAACTTCAAGTTATCCTACGAGATGTGTCCTAGCAGTGAAGCAGAGAGGATGGAGATGTCTCGAGTACCATATGCATCAGCAGTGGGAAGTTTGATGTTCGCCATTATATGTACAAGACCGGACATTGCTCAAGCAGTGGGAGCAGTTAGTCGGTATATGGCGAATCTTTGACGAGAGCATTGAAGCACTGTTATGAAGATCCTTAGATACATTAAGGGTACCTCGAATGCTGCATTATGTTATGGAGGATCAGATTTTACACTTAGGGGATATGTCGATTCAGATTATGCAGGTGATCCTAATAAGAGAAAATCTACTACTGGTTATGTGTTTACACTTGCAGGGGGAGCAGTAAGCTGAGTTTCAAAACTGCAGACAGTTGTGGCGTTATCTACAACAGAGACAGAATACATGGCAGCTACTCAAGCTTGCAAGGATGCAATATGGATTAAAATGTTATTGGAGGAGATCGGACACAAAGAAGATAATTTTCCTTTGTTTTGTAACAGTCAGAGTGTAGAACCCGTAAATTGGACTGCGTATACGCCATGCATAATTCCTAGCATTTAAATCAAAATGATTTTTTTTTGCATGAGTACTTAAATTCTTTTCTTTAAATTTAATTATTTTATGCAGCAGTTTAATTGTTACATTTTCAGTTAAATAAGTGAGGCCGGACTGGAGATGGAGTATTGAGATAAGTTAATAAAGACTTATTTTATTTAAGAAGTGGTATTTTAGCATGTTGGTAAATATAATTTAAAATGTTGACATGCATGCAAATTATTAAATTTCTTTGATATTTTATTAAACTCTTTTAAAGCATAAAATGTAAGTTTATTTTATTAAATAGGGTTTAATTATTTTATGCATAATTCATGCATGATAGAATTTAGTTCTTAAAATTTTAAAAGTTCATGCATTAGGATTTCTAGGTGCATTTCACGTTCGAACGAGGATCGGAGACCGGATAATTTTCAGGAAAATTATTTTAATACATGATTAATTTTTATAAATTAATATATGGTGTTTTAAGTGGATTTTTCCAATAATGGGATTTTACTGGGTATTCTTACCCACAGAACTTTATTTTTATCGGTACGCAAATTTTATCGAATTGGGAGACTTTTTAATGGTTCGGCTAATATTTTAAAAATCTTTTCAACTCGATATATTTTACGGGAGTGTGTTTGGATTTAATAGACCTAATTTTAAGTCTATTGGGCCTAATTCTCTTTTAATCTTTTAATTAAACAATTTAGGCCCATAAACTAATTTGTTATCTATATAATTAAGCCCTTAAGCACCATTGACCCTAAACCTAAATTTTTGCACCCACACACCAGCCGACACCCTCTTTCAGCACCCCTTGTCCTCGGTTTCAGAAAACAGCAAGCTGAAGGTTTCGTTTTATTTCATTTAAACGTGCAAAGAAAACTTCTCCCGGATTCCATTGCAACGTTCTTGTTCTTCAATCACCAACGCACGCTTTTACTCTTTTTCTGCATCATTCACGTTATACTACTGATGTACATGTATTTATGCATTAAAACTTTCGATCCAGCAACTATACATGAGGATGTATCGGTTATGCTTTGTTTCATGCATTTCCACAATTACTACTCACGTTTTCTAAATTGTGGCGCAAGGGCTGCGAGTGCTGGTTGTCTAGGGGATGAGCAAGGTGATGAGATGTTGTTCTGGGGTTAGAGATTACAGCAGCTTGTGGTAGGATGCAAAACCGAGGAGTTGAGCGTGTTTAGGGGTCTTGGGAGGTTTAGCGAGAAGCTGGAATCTCCAGCGTGCAGAGGACTAGTTGCGTAGGTTCAGTGGGAACAAGGACACCCTAGGATGGTTCGAGGAGGGTCTCAACTTAGCCGGTTAGGTGCTAGTCTTCCTGGTCGTGTGCTAGGATCGACATTTGCAAGCCAAGGGAAGAGGGTCTTCGGTTGCCATGGTGTAAGCGATGTTTCTGTGGTTAATTTGAACGGCAGCTTTATGCTTCGGTTGAGTTTTATTTAGGAGGTTCATTAAGGGCTTAATGAGTCATAAAGGCTGATATGTGGTGGTAGGAGAGTGGAGCCATGTGTTGTAAGGGGTGGATGTGTTGTAAGGGGTGGAGCCATGTGTTGTAAGGTGAGTTAGGTAAGTGACCGAGAAATTTTTTTAAGGCTGTAGGTTTAAGCCGTGTGTTATGGCGCTGATGACATGGTTTCAGAATCATTTTAGTGTTTGTTAGGAATGATAAATAATTGGGAAAATTTCGGGTGAGTTTCGAGCCGATTCGGGTTAAAACCGAGACCCGGTCTAAGTTTTTAAAACGAATAGATTAAGTTGATGTTTGGGCTCGAATTTACGTCTAAGAATATTTTAAAAATGTTTTGGAATATTTTAAGGAGTTTGATAAGCTTCGGGTCAATTTTAGAGGTCCATGGTTGAAACGATAATTTTTGGGTTTCCAGGGGCAAAATGGTCATTTTGCACCCAGGCTGAGATTTTAGTCCTAGCAGCGCCCTGAGCACGAATCATAATATTTTTAATGTTCATGCATCACGTTTACGATTTTTTTTACGCTATATAATAATTATGGTGCATGCTTAATTTAAAGGAATTAAGTGAGGAAGAGAAGAGCACTCCGTCTCCGCCGCGCCGCGTCGTTATTTTTTTTGTTTTCTGTCAAAATAAACCAAGGCATGTTTATATCTTCTTTCACTCTTCAATAAGCCATATAGATATTTTTAAATATCGCAAGTACATGATTTTAATGCAAGAAGATCGGAATTGTTCATATTTAATTATGTTGGTTAATTTTATTACGTGCAAAAATATTCATTTTTGAGATTTATGCGATATTGCTTGTGGTCACTTTACTATCAGTATTAAATCCGGTCCCCAGTACCGGTCCGGTCACCAGTTACCGGTTAGTTCAGTTGTTTCACCCAGTACTGTGGCAGTAGTCTCATCAGACGTAAATCCGAACCCCAGTATCGGTCCGGTCCCCAGTATCGGTCAGTTCAGTTCAGTTCAGTTCAGTTCAGGGACCACTTGCATAGACCATAATCTCACCAGAAAATTATTATAAGCTATTTCAGTACAGGGCTCTAAGGAGCAAACAGTTTCACTATGATTTTCAGTTCAGCTATGCACGTATTATAATTAATCTTGACACGATACTTTACATTATGCCTCATGACATGATATTTTTACTCCCATGAAATTCTACTATATTTACTTGTTATTTACGATATATGCATGTTGAGTCTTTAGACTCACTAGACTTGATTGTTGTAGGTACTGATGATGTCGGGATCGAGGGCGGGGACCAGTGAGTTAGCTTGGGTCGTCAGTAGTGGCACCCGAGGACCTCAGTTTCAGCACTTGCTATATTTTTATGCTCAAACTTTTTATCGGCTGTTGGATTATTTTAAATTATTATTTGGCAAACAAATATTTTCTTCCGCTGCAATTTTTGAACATTAGACTGGATTTATCAGTTTATTTCGTGAATGAGGCATCTTAATTATTTCAAAAAGAAAATTTTTAATTTTTCCGCAAATTTTCAAACACGGATTTTCGGGCCGTTATACAGAGTGCCTTGCACATCGCATGGAATCCAGCCTTTAATTTCAGGACTAAACACATTGGAGTCCAATTTCACTTTGTGCGAGAAGTCGTGGATGAAGGAAGCGTGGATACGCAGAAGATCCATACAAAGGTTATACATAGCTGATTTTCGTACCAAGCCAGTGAACAGTAATAAGTTTGAGTGGTGTAGATCCTCAAGTGGTCTAGCGGAAATGTAAGCAGCAGGGAATGGTAAGATTGAAAAGATGTGTGGAGATGTGTTTGATTCTCAATCAAATTTCCAAGTGGGAGAAATGTCGGCAAAGTCAACATTTCATTAAATGAGAAGACGTGTTGGCTATGCGTTTATCTGAAATTTTCGAAAATACGGAACGCGTCTTCACACGGACAAGAGATTCTATAAATAGAGCTCCCCTCTTCATTCTGAAATCATCCATTCTTCGAGTTTTCTCTCATCTTATAGAATTTAAGTGCTTAGTTCTATAATATTTGTGAGGTGTTTGTTCTCCTGTATTAAGAGAGTGTGTGTTCTCTTTGAAAACACAGTGAGTGAGTTGTACACCACAAAATATTATAGTGGAATTCTTTTCATCTTGCTTGTGGTTTTTACCCTAATAATTTTTAGGGGTTTTCCACGTAAATCTCGGTGTCCAGTTTATTCTTTATTTTCGAGTTTATTATTTCAAATTACCGCACGTGGGACCAACAAATTTTCGTATTTAGTAGCTGGGAAGTTGTCTATCATGCTGTTTGGATCCAGCCGTGTCTCATGGATGCAAGTACCATGACTGATCAGCTCCTTCAAGTAGAGGGTTTTGTTTCGCAATTGAAGTCGAAGGAGCGAGGTAAGACAACATATTTGTGTATCCCTAACAAAAAAAATATTTGTGTGCAAAGCATTAATAGTTTTATTTACATATAAATGCATCTTATCTTTTTAGTCCGAATTGGTTTGCAGATACGCATTTTCTAAGAGCTAAAATATATCTTAGATCAGAACAAAAACTAAATACGGTTATGCATGGTTTATGAAGTAAAAAATAGCTAGTATTTAGATAACAAATTTTGCATAATTGTAAAATTTTATTTTAATTTCTAGACATGTCAAGATCATGAACTTGAATCTCATTACAACTCAAAAGCTAGCTAAAAGATAAGATTTTCCAAATCTATATATTTAATTATCAAGAACTTAATCTAGTCAATGTGAAACATCTATCCTTACAATATCATTATTCATTAACACGAGATCCTTAAGAGATATGGAGATAGGAGGATTTTGGCGTTTGATGTTTTGGTGTTTTCCATCCGTGGTTTATATATATATATATATATACACACACGTATCAAACTCTAATAGATAAATAATATCTATACATATTATAAAAGTGTGAATCAAGGTCAAAGTTTTTCTATTGTGTAATGTCAAATTTGTCCTTAGTTTGTACATACATGAAAAATTTAGTGAGGATGTTTTTGTCAAATTAGTTATTATGACAATGACAAAATTGTCAAACTACATTTATGTTAGATAATGATCAAGTTGCCAAAAAAGATGAAATTTTAAAATTCTTTGATTTTTATTTTCTTATAGATGAATTGAGAACAAATGTTTTTCACAAAAAATATTAATTTGAAAAGATTGAAATACCAAAATATATTGGTTTTATTTACTTATAGATGAAGTGAAAAAGATTTTTTTCACATAAAACTTAATTTGTAGATTTTTTCACAAAAAAATTAATTTGTAGAAGATTAAAATAACAAAATTCTTTTGTTTTATTTTCTTGTAAAAAAGTGAAAATATTTTTTCCACAAAAACTTAATTTGTATAATGATATGATGTTAAATATCTTTTATTTTACGCTCATTAAGATTAATTTTTTAAAATGAAGAATTAAACTACTGAAGCCAAATAATTGAACTAATTTTGTTTTTGTTTTAACAAGGTTGGTGTCATGAAGAAGGTTTGATATTTAATTACATCTACAAAATTATACATTAATTATCAGATATAATCCTAATAAATATTTCATTGATATTTATTTTATCTATATTTCTTTATCAAAAAGAAAGTCAACTAATATTGTTCAAAAGCTTTGGTTTATTATGGAAATTTAACGATATAAAATTGAATAATATATTTTTATTAATTTTAACTATGTTTTCCTCTTTTTAAAGGCTATAAACTATAACAATTATTTTATGAGAGATTCTTGCAATTAACGAATAATTATTTTTATCAGAAATATATATTGATAAATCAGTTATAGTTTTTGTAACATTAAAAGATATATCTTTGAATGTAAATTTTTAAAATTATGATCAATAAATTTTTATAAAATTTATTGATGTAGCAATACTCACTACTTCTCCATAGACAAAGTCAAAGTTGTTTGGTTTTTATTTACTTGTAGATGAAGTGAACAAATGTTTTTCACAAAAATATTCGTTTGAATGTGATTTACTTTATTTTGCAGATTTATAATCTTTTGAATGATTTTATATATACAAGAAGTTTATCTTTAATTTGGTGTTGAAGTTTATGTAAAATCAATTATTATGATGATGTCAAGATTATCAATCTATGTATGCTAGGCAAGGATCAAGTTGCCAAGAAGATTGAAACTCCAAAATTCTTTGGTTTTTATTTTCTTATAGATGAATTGAACATATTTTTTTCCGCAAAATATTAATTTGAGAATATTGAAATACAAAAATTCATGGGTTTTATTTGTTTATAGATGAAGCGAAAATAATTTTTTCCCAAAAAAATTAGTTTGTACAATATTGAAATACCAAAATTCTTTTGTTTTATTTGGTTGTAAATATAATGAATTTTTTCCACAAAAAACATAATTTGTGTAAGAACATGATATTAAATATCCTCTAATTTGAATTAATTGAGAATAATTAATTTAAAACGACGAATTAAAATAATGAAGCCAAATAAATAAATCATGTGGGTTGGTGTTATGAAGAAGGTTCGACGGTTAATTACATTTTACAAAAATGATACAAAGCATTATTGGATATAGAAGAAAGATGACCTTATAAATATTTCGTGAGTATTTATTCTATCTATTTTTCTTTATTAAAAAATCCAACTAATATTTTTCAAAGCCTTAGTTTATTATTAAAATTTAACAATATATGATTGAATACATACGGTTTTACTAATTTTAACTATTTTTCGTCTTTGTAATGATCTTGCAATTGACGAAAATGTATTTTTATAAAGGATGGATATAAGTAAATCAATTATAGATTTATGTGATGTGAAATGACATATCTTTTAAGGTAAATTTTTAAAATTATTATGAATAAATCTTTACAAAAAATATTCATTATTGCTCAATTTTTCTTCATATGAGTTATGATTGATAATAGGAAAGGTAAAATTTATTTGTTTTTATTTGCTTGTAGATGAGTGAACATATATTTTTCACAAAATATTAAATTGAATA
This sequence comes from Primulina eburnea, assembly GCF_022965805.1. Taxonomy (NCBI): domain Eukaryota; kingdom Viridiplantae; phylum Streptophyta; class Magnoliopsida; order Lamiales; family Gesneriaceae; genus Primulina; species Primulina eburnea. The sequence goes on along the minus strand of NC_133106.1, from coordinate 33,094,017 downwards.
TGCTTTGTTTTATTTTGTAAATCTATAATCTTTTGAATGAGTTATATATGCAAGAAGTTTCTCAGAAAAAAATTAATATATACAAATTTAATACTTCCAATAATATAGTATGAAATACCAAAAAAAATATGTTATCGTAATTTTGAATTTTTGTATTTAAATAAAATATTGCGTAAATATGTTATATCATTAAGAGTTGAACACTTTTTGATAAATATAATAAAATATTAATTAAATCATATTTTGTCAGTTATCTAGAATAACCAAAATTCATTGATTTTATTTGCTTGTAGATTAAGTTAAAATATTACAAAAAATAAATATAATTTGTAGAATACTGAAATAACAAAATTCTTTGGTTTTATTTGCTTGATGAAACAAACTTTTTTTTTTTTCTACAAAACACTTAATTTGTGTGGAGATTTGTAGAGGCATCAAATAGAGAAGAATATACATTTCTTCTCATAAGTTTTGCTAATGAAGATGACGAGAATATTGTTTTTCACAGAGAAGAAAAAACTGATGACAACAAAAAATCGTGAAAGCAATATAAATTGAAACTATAAAAGAAGAAAACATTTGACGCAATAATTTAATTTAAGGTTTAGAATATATTATCTATATTATATTTTTATTTTTCATAAATCAATCACACGTGGTAAAATAAGGAGTTAGTCTCATGTGAGACCGTCTCACGGATCTTAATCCGTGAGACGGGTCAACCCTACCCATATTCACAATAAAAAGTAATACTCTTAGCATAAAAAGTAATACTTTTTCATGGATGACCCAAATAAAAGATCCGTCTCACAAATATGACCCGTGAGACCGTCTCACACAAGTTTTTGCCTAAAATAAGTGGTCAACGTTATGTATTATACTTTTTGCTTCTCTCATTTTAATAACTATTGTGATATCAATTTTATATTATATTTTCTCCAATGTCTAATTTATACAAAATTATAATATTTATTACTACTATGTTTTTCAACAATTATTAATGGCAAAAATTTGTGTGAGACGGTCTCACGGGTCGTATTGGTGAGACGGGTCTCTTATTTGGATCACCCATGAAAAAGTATTATTTTTTATGCTAAGAGTATTGCTTTTTATTGTGAATATGGGTAGGGTTGACCCGTCTCACGGATTATGACCCGTGAGACGGTCTCACATGAGACTCACTCATTATTAATTTATTTAGATTGCACTTGGATAAATTGATTTCAAATTTATGGATTAGAATTATAATTTTCTTGTTAACAATGAAACAATATATCAAATCTTGAATCTAAACATTACTTATTTACATATTATTATTTATATAAAGTAGAATAAATTTCAAATAACATTATTATTGGGTGGACTTGAAAAATATCATAATTAACATGAAATACTACTATATAAACATGAAATGAGTGGATTTGAGGTTTATGATATTACTTCTCTAAATAACAAAAATACATTTGAATGTATTGAAATCCATGGATTTGAAATCCTTTCATTCAAGAATAACCTTAGATTTATAACATAAAATTTTTAGACAAATATCTTTTCCACCCATTTTATAATAAATGTAGTACAAATTATATTACATTGAATTTCCTACGGATAAATGCTAAAGGTACAATCAATATATCGTATTGCGATATTTACAACAATTATATCGTGAGATTTTGTTATTATCTAATGTGATTTTATATTTAATTTATCATGAGATTTTGATAAATGAAATTTCTGTATTGATTTTTTTGAATTGTAAGAATTATTGTACAAATTTAGTTGCACATGTAGCATTACTCATTTTTATCGACTAATATAGCATGAAATCATTAATATATAATTTTTTGTAAATTAATCTCTTCTAATCTCATTTCTTTAACAACAATTATTTATAATAAAAATGTATTTTCACGTGCGTAGCACTTATCTTTACCTATTTTATTTCTGAATTTCAAAACTATTTTTAAGAGGTTGACGTGAACCCGACTAGTGGGTGCAAGGGGATTGTTCAATTGAATAGTTTTTACTTTATCCCCTCTCTTGACTCTAATATCATTTATATTTCCTCTTCCAAAAACATTTTCAAGTTGTCTTCGGTTAACTGAAATGATATTTATTTATAGTGTGACATGAAAATTGAGACTTTTCATTTCAACATTTTGATGCTTATTTCGCATAAATAGTTTGAAATAGTTCTTCTTCTCCATCGACTTTTACATCTCACGTATATATGTTTTATAGCGAAGGTGAAGGGGTGAGCAATCGAGCAAAATCGAACCAATCGAATTTTTTTTACCAACCGAACCGATCGATTAAATATGTTCATCCGTCCGATGAAAATGTGCGAAAATGGAAGGTCTGAAATGAAATAACAAAACAAGTCTCACAGTTAAAAAGGTGTTCTTAAAGCTGGAGACCAAGTCTATTAACAATTCAACCCTCAATTTTCAGCAATCTCTCTGGATATCTCTCAAGGCCTATTTTGGTCAATTTCGTTTTCGCTTTCCTGCAGGAATGATCTTAAACAGGAAATTTGACCAACTGAAAAGGACTTTCGGGTAAATTTCCATTGATACCCATAATGATATCTGCAAGACTGCAACAGCTCTCACAAATCCACCAACAAAGCTTTAATCAGAGATAATAATAAAAAAAATTCTTTGCGATGTTTTTTTTTTAAAAAAAATTGATGCCCAAGTAAAGAAAAAAAAAAGAATATTTGCTGTTTTGGGGTGGGTTTTACGTAATCTCTTCGCGTCTTTATTGTTCGTTTCCAGTTTTTTAATCCCACGAATAATACAAATTTGTTGTATTTTTAATGGAATTTTTATGTGTGCATGTGTATGATGTTGATGTTTAGTGTAATAGTTATCTTTGTTTTTCTGTTGTGGTTTCAAGATTTCTTGGTTTTCTTTCCGATTGAACTTTAAAGTGTCTGGCTTAGATTCTATGTGCTACTTTGTCTGCGGTATTTCAGCTGTTGAGAATATCAAAACTTTCGTATTTTTCTTATATTTTGTGGGCTTGATGTGATAAACAAATTTCAGAAGCTTAAGCGGTGGAGAGTCAAGGAAAGGTGTGTCTTTTAGTCGGATTATTTTATTCTGAGCCGCTGGCTTGGAAAACATGTCTCAAACCAACTGGGAAGCTGATAAAATGTAAGTTCTTTTTTGTTGGTGCTGTTTTTAAGCGTGTGAATTTTTTTACTGTCAGAATTTCGGTATTATAGATTTTCCAGAGTTTCTATTAAATTTTCGATCCTTTTTTTGAAAAAGGGATTAAATTTTCGTTCCTGGGTAAGTGATTCCCTAAAAAAATTGTTCGATTTCTGTATGAAGTTTTGGTTCTTGAATCTTGTACGTCTCTGTGCTTCCTATTTCTTTGACCCATTCAACTAGGACAGTCTGTTGTTATATTTCCCCCGAGGTTTCAGTCTGTGCGATGAACACGTGGTTTTTTGTTTGTATTCTAGGGTTATAATAAAAGCTTCGAAGCCATTTTTCTCTTTGTTGTTTATTTGTTTGATTTTTTTTTATTTTTATGATAGACAGACATGAGCGGCCTCTAAGTTTGGTGAAATTCTTTGGGTCCTTGGTCATTTGTGTGTTAATTGATACTGGGGTTCTCTTTTGGTTCATTCTCCCTTTTCCTTGAACATTCTTCTTGTGCTATATAATTAAGTTTCTTCGACCCGTGGTACTCAACAACAGCAACATCAACATCAACATCAACATCAACAACAACAACAACAACAACAGGGGCCTCAGCAGCAACGGCGTGACTCGTGAGGATGCCCCCTCCTTAAATGGTGTAAACTGATTTTCTTGAAACTGAAATAGGAAAACTAATAAACTAATAAGAGCTATTTCAGTTTGGGTTCCAATCAATTTTGTTCAACTAGGCCACTTTACCTTAAAAGAGATATTTCAGTTTTGGTTCCGAATGTAGATCAGTTTAACTAAAATCAGTTCTGATTAATTATTTGTTAACATCAAAATATAAAATTTCTGGATCCAACAAATGATGTATACTTAAAAAAGTCACTTTGGCGTGTATATAATAACTTAAAAAAATAATTAGGTAATCTCATGCACGCCATTAAATAAAACGACAAAAGAAGTGATGTTTAAATAACGGCAAAAACTTATGTGAGACGGTCTCACGGGTATTATTTGTGAGACGGATATCTTATTTGGGTCACCCATAAAAGAGTCTCACATGAGACTCACTCTTAAATAACTATGAAATAGATAGGCAATCTAATTTAGATTATAATATACAGACGTTACCTTTCTGAGTATTTAAAAGGATTTAATAATTCACATTGTTTTTTATATACAAACACTTTAATGAAATTGTCTAACGAATCATGTGACGGATATTATATCCGATCAAAAAATATTGTTTTATTATATTAAAAATATTATTTTTAACTTTATAATATGGATCACACCTACATATTTTTTATATTTATGTGACAGCTGCCTGCAAGCACGTGGTGGGACAGCGTCATGCGCATTGATGTTATCTCTATTTCTATAAATAAAGAAAGCTCCCCAACTTTCATTCGTACGAATAATCGTTTATTTAATTCATATATATATATATATATATATATATATATATATATTACACATATGACATATATATATTATATATATAAGAAAGCTTCACAACTTTCATTCGTACCGTTTATTTAATTCATATATACACACACATATGACATATATATTATATATATATATGTATATATATGCAAGCATGTGTTGGGACAGCGGCATCCGCATTGATGTTCTCTATAAATAAAGAAAGCTTCACAACTTTCATTCGTTCGAATAATTGTTTATTTAATAATTAATTCATTGACAAATAAAGAAAGCTTCACAACTTTCATTCGTACGAATATTCCTTTATGTAAGGGCAAATTTGAAAAAAATACATTGCACATTTTTCATTTAAGATTTACTATCTAGAAGATTTTTTTTTACAAATCAATATTTGACAACACTACAAAATTAGTTTTAACTATCTACAAAGATAATTTTACATTTTTGCCGTTTTATTATTTAAATAAATATATAATTTTATCCACCAAATTAATTGTGTGTATTCCATCTACCAAAATATTAGTATATACTATGGAGTTTCAGATACTTGATTTTGTTATTTGAATACTCCAAATGTGTAAAAAAAAATACTATATTTTCGAACAATCACCATAAATTCAGTCATTGTTGGTTTTTCATTAAAAATGCATTATGATGACTTATTCATGTCATTTTATTTTAAAAAAAAATATAGTTCATCACTCATCATGAAATAAAATTAAATATTTATTTTGACATAAAAAGTATCTATTTTGAAGTTTCAGATACTTGATTTTGCTCTTTAAATACTCCAAATATGTAAGAAAATACTGGATCTTGAACGATCGCCATAAATTCAGTCATTGTTTATCTTTTCATGAAATATGTATTTGTAAGAAAATATTGGATCTTGAACTATCACCATAATTCTCAATTGAGAATGTAAATTTAAAATTACTTAGTTTTACTTGAGAAATGCCTAGTTTGAGCTTGCAAATACTAGATTTCGTAAATGAGATACTCACAATATGTATTAAAATACTGGATATTCGAATAGACAACGTAAATTCATCAAGTATTGGTATTTCAATGGAAAATGTATTTGGATGACATATTAATCTAATTTAATATTTTTTGTTAAAAAACCAAATTCTCAAATAAGTATGAAAATTTTAAAGTACTTAGTTTTACTTGAGAAGTACTTAATTTGAGTTCGTAAATACTTGATTTCCTAAATGAGATTCTCACGATATGTATTAAAATATTGGATATTTGAATAAGCAACGTAAGTTCTTCAAGTGTTGGTATTTTCATGGAATATGCATGTATTTTGATGAGAAGTACCTAATTTGAGTTTGCAAATACTCGATTTGGTACAAGAGATACTCATAATATTTAATAGAGTACTGGATATTCAAATATACAACGTAAATTCACCAAGTGTTGGCTTCCCATGGAAGATTCGATTGGATGACATATTTATCTCATTTAATATATTTTCTGTAAAAACAAAAAACAAATTCTCAAATAAGCATGAAAATTTTAAAATACTTAGTTTCACTTGAGAAGTACATAATTTCATATTTCAAATACTTGATTTGGTATATGATATACTCATAATATGTAACAGAATATTGGATATTCGAATATGCAACGTTCAACAAGTGTTGGTATTTCTGTGGAAAATGCATTTGAATGATATATTCATCTCATTTAATATTTTTTTTGTAAAAAAAAACCCAAATTCTCAAATAAGCATGAATATTTAAAAATACCTTATTTTACTTGAGAATTACCTAATTTCATATTGCAAATACTAGATTTGTACACGAGATACTCATAATATGCAATAGACTACTGAATATTCGAATATGCAACGTAAGTTCACCAAGTATTGGTCTTTCCATGGAAGATGCATTTGGATTACATATTCATCTTATTTAATATTTTTTTGGTAAAAAATATTCTCAAATAAGCATGAAAATTTTAAAGTACTTAGTTTTACTTTGAAGCATCTAATTTGAGTTTGAAAATACTTGATTTCGTAAATGAGATACTCACAATATGCATTAAAATATTGGATATTCGAATATGCAACTTTCCATGAAAAATTCATTAAGATACTTATTCATGTCATTTAAATAAATAAATATTGTTCATTATTCATCATCGACTAATTGGGAGATACATTATGAATATAGTTTGTAAATGAACTTGAAGTTTGCACTTTAAGCATAGATATCGATTCTAAGATTAATTATTTATAAAATATTTAAAATTATTAATTTACAATCCTTATTGATATTCATTGAATGACTTATTTGACATAATACTTATTGGTAATTATTCATTATACTTTTTAGTATTTTTTTCTTTATACTTATGAGTATTAATTTATAATACCATTAATATTCATTCACAATACTTGTTGGGATTCATTAAATGACAAGACAATACTTCGTTTGATATCATCTTCATTAGTATTCATTCATAATATTTATTGGTAATCATTCATTAAATGTATCAATATTCTTTCATTATACTTATTATCAAATTTGAGTTTTAAAAGGGTAAAATCAATTATCAGTGGAATCTAATTAGGTAATACTCTTAACAATTTAGGTATCACATTTTTATTTCACGGATCTCATCGTCAAAGATCACTCAATATTGACTTCAAATTATACATTTTGACATCATCAAATAATCGAATTTGAGTATTTAAATAGTAAAATCAAGTATTTGTGGATTCATATTATGTATTATTTGTATTAATTTAGGTATCACATTTTTATTTCACGAATGTCATCATCAAAGACCACTAAATATTAACTTCAAACTATATAATTTGACATCCTCAAGTAGTTGGATATAAGTATTTAGGGAATAAAATCAAGTATTTGCGAACTCGCATTAGATACTCTTTCTACCAATTTAGCTACCATATTTTAACTTCACCAATTTAGATGCACTTCGTATCAATGCATCTTCCATGGAAAGATCAACACTTGGTGATCTTACGTTGCCTATTCGAATATCCAGTATTTTTAATACATATTGTGAGTATCTTATTCAAGATATCAAGTATTTGCAAACTCAAATTAGATACTTCTCAAATAAAACTAAGTATTTTAAAAGTTCAATACTTAGTTGAGAATTTGTTTTTGTTTTTACCAAAAAAAAAAAAAATTTAATGAGATGAATATATCATCCAAATGCATCTTCCAAGGAACGATAAACACTTGATGAGCTTACGTTTCATATTCGAATATCCAGAATTCTATTACATATTATGAGTATCTCATGTACTAAATCAAATATTTTTAATCTCAAATTATGCACTTTTCAAATAAAAATAAGCACTTTAGAATTTCCATGCTTATTTGAGAATTTGTTTTTTCTTTTACAATTTTTTTTTAAATGAGATGAATATGTCATCCAAATACTTATTCCATGTAAATATCAATACTTGATGAACTTACGTTGCCTATTCGAATATCCAGTATTTTAATACATATTGTGAGTATCTCATTTACGAAATCAAGTATTTGCAAACTCAAATTAGGTACTTCTCAAGTAAAAATAAATGTTTTAAAAATTTCACGCTTAGTTGATAATTTGTTTTTTTTTAAATATTAAATGAGATGAATATGTCATTCAAATATATATTCTATAAAAATACCAACACTTGGTGAACTTATGTTGCTTGTTCGAATATCCAGTATTTTAATAAATATTGTGAGTATCTCATTTACGAAATCAAGTATTTGCAAACTCAAATTAAGTATTTCTCATTTAGAGAGTAAAATTAAGTATTGGTAGACTCGAATTAGAAACTTTTTGTCTTAATTTAGGTATCACATTTTAATTTAAAAAATGACACATCAAAATTTACTCAATATTAATTGAAACTATATTCTTTTATATCACAAAATAATCAAATTTGAGTATTAAAAAGATAAAATCAAGTATATGTGAAATCAAATTAGCTACTATTTGTACCAATTTATGTAGCACGTTTTTTTATCACAAATATTATCATCAAAGAACATTCAATATTATCTTCAAACTATATATTTTTACCTATTCAATCGAATTTGAGTATTTAAATGGTAAAATGAAGTATTTGTGGACTCGAATTATGTATTATTTGTCTTAATTTAATTATCACATTTTCACTTCACGAATATCATCATCGGTGCCCATTAATATTAACTTCAAATTATATTTTGGCATCCTCAAATAATTGTATATGAGTATTTACGGGGTAAAATCATGTATTTATAGACTTTAATTATGTACCATTTGTACCAATTTAAGTATCACATTTTAGCTTCACAAATGACACCATCAAAAGTCACTTAATATTACTTGAAACTTAAGTATTTTCTTACACATTTGAAGTATTCAAATAGCCAAATCAAATATTTGGAACCCCAAAATAAGTATTTTATCGATCAAAATAAATACTTTTTCTAATTCAACAATGAGTGAGAAACTATGTTTTTTTTAAAAATTAGATGACATGAATAAGTAATCTTAATGCATTTTCAATGAAAAGACCAACAATTATTCAATTTATTGTGATAGTTCGAAGATCCAGTATTTTCTTAACATTTGGAATATTCAAATAGTCAAATAAACCATTTGAAACTCCAAAATAGGTATTTTGTAGGTCAAAATAAATACTTAATTTTATTTCAAAATGAGTGATGGCATATGTTTTTTTTTTAATAAAATGACATGAATAAGTCATCCTAATGCATTTTCATTAAAAGACTAACAATGACAGAATTTATGATGAATGCTCGAAAATACTAAAAAATATAGTATTTTCTTATATATTTTGAGTATTCAAATAGCAAAATCAAGTATCTGAAACCCCATAATAGATACTTTATATATTAAAATAAGTATTTACTTTTATTCCATGATAATTGAGAAACAATTTTTTTTAAATTATATTTTAAATGGAGAAGATATATGTAATTTTTGTGACTAAAATAATATATTTATTTAAATAGTAAAAGGTAAAAATGTAACTTTTGTGTTGTGAGGAGTTAAAACTAAAATCATAGATCTGTCAGGTACTGAATCTAAAAAATTATGATTAGGTACTGAATCTTAATTGAAAGATTGACAGATGTATTTTTTTGAAATTTACCGTTTATTTAATTCATTGAGACGGTCTCACGGATATTATTTGTGAGACGGATCTCTTATTTGGGTCACCCATGAAAAAATATCACTTTTTATGCAAAGAGTATAACTTTTTATTGTAAATATGGGTAGGGTTGACCCGTCTCACCGATTATAATCCGTAAGACGGTCTCACATTAGACTCACTCCTCATAAAATTTACACACGCACACATATATATATAATATAAATACTTGAAATAAATTTTATGTGTGTGTGTGTGTATATATATATATATGTGTGTGTGTGTGTGTGTGTGTATACACTCATAAAATTTATTTCAAGTAATTATATTATAAGAGTACTTCTGAAAATTCACAAAAACTTTTTTGAGACGGTTTCACGGATCAATTTCGTGAGTCGAATCTCTTATTTGAGTCATTCATTAAAAAATATTATTTTTTATGCTAAGAGTATTATTTTTTATTGTGAATATCATTAAGATTGACCTGTCTCACATATAAAGATTCGTGAGATCTTTTCAAAAGAGACCTACACCTTAAAATTATATGGCGAATCAAGACTTGGATTATAAGTTGTTAGAGCGGATCATTTGCTTCTTTAGATTATGTCAACTTATGTTTGGAAAATTAGTTATTTAAATATTGCACATATCTAAATATAAATATGTATTATATTTTTCTGTATTAAATTTAAGAATAATTAAATTAGGAAATGCATAAGGAAAGTTACATTTTTAGTCTTTCGATTTTCAATTTTGGTTATGTTAATAAGAAATATGCTTCTTTTTTTTTCATTTTTAGTTTTGTTATGGTAAATTTTTATTTTTAGTTTTGTAAATTTTATTTTTCGGGTCCTATTTTGATTGAAGTCTATCGTGTTTCTCGGTCAACAAAATGACCACATGTTATAGGACTAAAAAACGTGCAAATTACAAAATTAAAATTGAAAGTTCACTGTATAACTGAACTAGAAATGGAAAAATTAAAAATTTAATGAAAAAAAAATTGATTTCCACGAAATGCAAATAATCCATATATCTTCTTATTTCAATATAATCCATATACCCGACGCGCGTCTATTAGAATATGTGTGTGTGTGTGTGTGTGTGGACCCGGACGCTAATCAATTTTTAATCGTCATCAGGATCAATATACTAATCAAGTAATTAGGGTTATAATTTTTTTTTTCTTTTTAATGCGGAACGTAGTGAAATCAAATTAATATACAACTCAGTATAACATAAAGTACAAGTCCTGTACCGTCTACAAATCAGTAAAAACTAAGGTTTAAAATCTAATTATCAAGTGCCAAAACCCTATATACATCAAAGTCCGAAGTCTCCACTCTATCACGATCTCTCCTCATCTCCTGGACCCTGATCCTGTCCCACATGTTGTCAAGTACACATACAAACAAGACAACAGCCGGATAATTTCGGTGAGAATATAATCCCAGTATAAATCAACGAAACATGCAATCATATGCTAAACATAAAAGCATGGACAGATAACAACAATATATATGAAAAGCTGAAACATAATCAATATCAAACTGTCGACAATGCTCGTGACTCCACGACTCAGACTAGACTCAATCCTAGTCTAGGGATCCCGGTTTCCAGATGTGGTATTCCTATATCGACCAACAGTAATAAAAAAGACTTTAGTTCTATCCACGTCGATATAACCAAAACACCCAGATGTTGAGATGTTGGTATTCTTATATCGACCAACAGTAATAGAAAAGACTCCAGTTCTATCCAAGTCGATATAACCAAACATCCAGTGTCCTAATCTATCTATCATAGACCGTGGTCCTATCGTCAATACACTATCTTGTGACATCGTGCAATGTACCAGTAGCTTCCCGCCACTATCAGGTACTTCTGTCACAAGATTACTCGTCTAATGCATGCTCCTATAAATCCATAGAACAGACATTTAATCAAATCAATAATCACAATCATAAAACATAATAATAAGTATGTGTTTTAGGGAAACTCAAGTACATCTTACTTGAGTCGATGTCCCAATACCACATTGACTTATACCTTTCGTTCGTAGTTTCGGTCTGGAATTCAAACTCTGTCAATTGGCACTGGCAATATCAATAATATCATATCAATATACTGCTTAAATCGATACCAATCTTATCAATAATTCAAAATTAACGGTATAACCGCACAATCCCGATATCCCGGTCAATACACATCACCAGATACTAATGCCCTCAACTCATAATCACTACCGATACAATTTGATATCATATCTCAGTCAATTAACTTCAGAAAATCATAACAATTCCATAATCAGTCTGTTTCTTAATCTGACTTCGATTCTACGATGTCTAGTATTCCAAGAACATCATATATGAATTCCATTCAATTCTGACAACATCATAATTTCAAAACATATCAAAACGTAGCAAAACTTACGTCCAGTTTTGTAGCCTACGTCGATAGGAATCCAGTACTGAAGTCGGATTCAAAATCGGACGGACGGAATTCTCACAAAAGGCGTAAGGATTTTTCACTCTTTTCCAAAAATCTTTTCTCGATTTCTTGCGTATAATTCTGAAGGAAACGAATGGCTCGTTTCAACACATATATATATATATATATATATATATATATATATTGCATGTAATTGATACGTGTCTCCCTCAAAAATCATCCTGAGCTTCTCGCGCATATGCGCGTACCTTTCTCGCGCATATGTGCGAGACTTAATCATCGGCGCGTACATGCACAGCACCTCGCGCACATGCGTGCCCCTACTTGGCGCATATGCGCGAGGCCATTGCTCATTTTACCCAACTCTCGGGTACCCTCGCGCATATGCGCGGATACACGTCGCGCATATGCACGAGATGTCCAGCTGGGTCGCGCATATGCGCGAGAGTTCATCCTCGCACATACATTTTTTCACACGTTATCTCAAATCGTGTCTCGGTTAATCCTTTTATAATCACTTTGAATTACAACTCAATAATCGTTAATTAACAATTATTAATTTTCGGGCATTACATTTCTCCCCCCCTAAGATATGATTTCGTCCTCGAAATCATAGATAGTCAAATCATATCATTAAAAAGGAATGTAATTACAACCGAATAAAAATTTACATCAGTGAAATAATGCTGAGAATTCTTGTCTCATATCTGATTCAGTCTCCCAAGTGGCTTCTTCGACACCATGACGAGTCCACTGAACCTTCACAAGAGGAATCGTCTTCGTTCGGAGCTGTTTTTCTTTACGATCGATAGTCCGAATCGGTTTCTCGACATAACTCCATGTCTCATCCAGCTCGGTCTCGTCTGGCTGTATAACGTGAGAATCATCAGGGAGATATTTCCGCAGCATAGATACATGAAAAACATCATGTATTCCAGATAATGAAGGCGGCAAGGCGAGTCGATAGGCACGATCTCCTATCTTTTCCAGAATCTTATAAGGACCAACATATCGTGGAGACAATTTCCCTTTCTTTCCAAATCTAACCACACCTTTAAAAGGAGAAATCTTCAGGAATACTCGGTCTCCTACCTCAAATACCAACGGTCGTCGTCGAAGGTTGGCATATTTGGCTTGTCGGTTCTGAGCTGCCTTCATTTTCTTTTGAATCAATTTCACTTTTTCCGTCATATCTTTGATCATATCAGGTCCAGTCTCAGGAACTTCAGAGATATCATCCTAATATAACGGGGATCGGCATTTCTTTCTGTACAAAGTTTCGAATGGAGCCATCTCGATACTCGTTTGATAGCTGTTGTTGTACGAAAACTCGCAAAGAGGCAATGCATCTTGCCAGTTAGTGCTAAAATCAAGCACTACAGCCCTCAACATATCTTCCAATGTCTGAATTGTCCGCTCTGACTGTCCGTCAGTCTGAGGATGATATGCGATACTCAGATGTAACTTCGTACCGAGAGCTTGCTGCAGGCTCTGCCAGAAGTGCGAAGTAAACCGAGGATCACGGTCTGAGACAATCGACTTCGGCACTCCGTACAATCTAACCACTTCCTTGACATAGATATCGGCCATCTGATCGTATCTGTACGTCATTTTGTATGGAATGAAACATGCAGATTTGGTCAACCGATCAATCACGACACAAATCGCATCACAATCTCGAGAGGATCTTGGTAACTGTGTCACAAAATCCATGGAAATGTGATCTCATTTCCATTCAGGAATGGACAAACTTTGTAACAGTCCTCCAGGTTTCTTCCTTTCTGCCTTTACCTGTTGGCAATTCAGACACTTGGAAACAAATTCTGCAACATCAGTCTTCATTTGTTTCCACCAATACTGTGTCTTCAAATCATTATACATTTTCCTGCCACAAGGATGAATGCTAAAACGACTGTTGTGTGCTTCTGTCAGTATTCGCTGTCTTAAATCCGAAACATTCGGCACAACAAGACGATTATTCACATACAAAATACCATTTTGAACCTGATATTCCGATCGATGTCCAGTTCTGACCATCGCAATCGATTTCTGTATATTCTGATCAACTTTCTGAGCTGCTTTAATTCTCAAAATCAATTCTGGTTCAGCTTGAATAGTATATAATCTCATAGGTCTCCGATCTGTCTCAAATACTAATCCAGACAAACAGCAGTCTTCAATCAAATTCGAAACACCCATAGTCGATAAGGATAAAGAACATACCTTTCGACTCAGTGTATCAGCTGCTACATTGGATTTTCCTGGGTAGTATTTGATTTCACAATCGAAATCTTTAAGCAAATCAAGCCATCTTCGCTGCCTCATATTCAATTCAAATTTTGAAAACAAATATTTCAAGATTTTGTGATCAGAATAGATCTCAAACTTCTCACCGTACAGATAATGTCGACATATCTTTAATACAAAGACGATGGCTGCCAATTCAAGATCATGAATTGGATAACGAGATTCATGGGATTTCAGCTGTCTCGAGGCATAAGCAATCACATGCCCCCGCTGCATCAAAACACCACCCAATCTGCGGTGAGATGCATCACAATAAACAACAAAATCACCAGTACCTGACGGGATAGTCAACACTAGAGCACTGGTCAATCTCTTCTTTAATTCGAGAAAACTGGTCTCACATTCCTCAGACCAAACAAATGGAGCATTCTTTTGAGTTAACTGTGTAATTGGTTTGGCAATACTCGAAAAATCTTTAATGAATCGGCGATAATATCATGCCAAACCCATAAAGCTGCGTATCTCTGGTACAGATGTCGGTCTCGGCCAAGAAATCACTGCCTCAACCTTACTGGGATCAACGGATATCCCATCTCCGGATATAATATGCCCATGAAATACCACCTGTTTCAACCAGAACTCGCATTTCGACAGTTTAGAATATAGTTTCTGTCAGGATCGGTTATGGGGGCCCCGACTGAACATCAGTTACGAAGCTGTGCATCAGTCGTTGACTCTTCTGACTAATCTACCAATGAGCTGCAATAGCTCGTGTTCTAAGAATAAATACACCGATGAATTAGATCGAGTTTGGTGTTCAAACCAAGCGGAAAATACTCGAAATAATCCTTCGTTAAGAAAACAAACTGATCAATTTTATATATCTTGTGCAACTGGTTAACTGAAGAAAAGAAGTCAGTTAGAGCTTATATCAGTTCGGTTATGGACAGAACTGAACTGATATCAGCTGGACTGATGAAACAATTAAAAACAACACAGTTAAACAGTTAGACTGAAAACAAAACACAAGATATGTTTATGGATGTTCGGAGACTTCAACTGCTCCTACGTCACCCCTTCTACCTCCTCGGGTAGGATACACTAGAAGACTTTGATTTATACAAACCTTTGTACAAACCCACCCAGCTTAGGACTTACCCACTGCCTAACTGAACTCCTAGTTCTAAACTGAAGGCATCACCTTCCAGTCAACACTTCTTTAACGTCTATGTGAGAAAGACTACATACACATGTTTTACGTCTGTGTGCAAGACGGAATCTGAGATGATGAGTGAGTGTGTGTGTGTGTGTGTGAGAACTGATCAATGAACACTACCCGAAAGTGTTCTCACACACTGAGGGAAAAAAGCTTCTAATCTAAGCTGATAATACAATGAAGTGTTCCCTCTGGGATGATTGCTTCTAACAAGCTGATATGTAATAAGCGTGCCCTTGTTCTCTGTTCTCGTTTTTCTCAGTGTTAGTCTTCACTGAACTTCAGCTTCTATTTATAGGCGTTTGGCTGACCGTACAGTAAGACTCAATAATGTGTCCGTTGCATTTTGAATTTGTTCCTCGACATCTTTCCGGAACTTTTGGCTTTAAGCTCTGATGCAACATCTCTTATTGTACTGTGGTAGTACAATAGCTTTTGTACCTTCGTGCTTAGCTGGATTCCATTATTAAGCTTGTCTTGATCTGCAACTGATTGACTCTGACTGATGCTTTCAACTGGTCAGTTGAACTGGTCTTCTGTTGGGCTGGTGAAATCAGTTGAACTGATTTCACTCTTTCAGTTGAACTGGTCAGCTGGGCTCTTCATCAGTTGAACACTTCATCAGCTGGCCGGGCTTCTGAAGGTCTTCTGCTGAACTGCTCATCAGCTGGACATTCAGTTGAACTAGTCTTTCAATTGGCACTTCAGTTCTACTGTTTTCAGTTTACGCGATCAGTTGGACGTCTTCAGTTAGCATTCCTCGACAGCTTTAGTTTTGGCTCGTAACTGATTATTTCAGTTCCAGCTTACTGCACACTAAGGTAGATTATTAGAAACAAAATAACAAGTTTTGTTAGCATCAAAATTAAGCAAAGATTGCGAACTTGAAAAGTTCCAACAATCTCCCCCTTTTTGATGATCACAAAACTTGAACAGTTAAAGTGATATGATTCTCCCCCTTTGTGAGAATCAAAAACATTTAAGCAATCAAAACAAAAATTCAGTTCCAGGAGTGAATGCTCCCCCTTACTAACTGAATTAATAAGAAAAACAATTTAAAAAGAAACTAAGATAATTTCAGTTTGAGGGATAACAAATTTGAAAAATATTTTTTTAAAAAAAAACTCCCCCTCAACAACTGAATTGAAAAATCATTTTAAAATATGAATTTAAAGGAAAACTCCCCCTTAAAAATATAAATAGTCACACGATTTTAAAATTATTTTAAAGCAGCAATAATCATGCAAGCAGTTTAAGGCTACACGAAACTGGGATTATCAGTTCAGATACATTTAAACAAACTGAATAACATGATGTTCATTTAAACAAATAAACTTCCCTTGTATTACAATTAAGCACACCAGTTATGTAAGGGAAAACTGCTACTACATTTAGCTGGATTTTAAACAACATCAGTTATCAATCAGTTTACACATAATAGAACTAAATGTACCAACTATCGGTTGCCTTGAATCCTTGAAAGACTGCAAAGTCTTAATTTCCTTTTGATAGATGAACAGCTAACTGCTTTGAACTTGAGGTCCTGTGCTAGCCAACTGGTTTAGCTGATGCAAACTGGACTCAACTGATTGCTGAACCGCATTGATCATTTCTCCTGATCTGATATGGCAGTTAAGCGGCGGCACTTCTGATGATTAAGCTCCAGTTAACTCATCAGTTTCAGCTGGTAGTTGGGTTTCGTCTGTTGATCAGTTTAACTGGTAGGCTTGCAACTGAAATCTTGTTCGCATATCAGTTTTGCTGTTCTCCTGTCAGTTGACCTCAAAACCTGCAAGCTGCTAAAATAAGAAAATCGGATTAGAGCGAAGTGGCTACAATATTAATTGCAGAACCAATCCTCTCTTCTCAGAAAAACACGTGAGATATAAAATTTTTAAAAGGGTTTTGAAAACCATTTTAAATACCATTTTAAAACAAATTTAAAATACTTTAAAACATTTTACAAATATTTTAAAAACATTTTAGATCAGTTTTTCAAATGTCTTTCTTAGAACATCAAGCTCTGATACCAGTTGTCAGGATCGGTTATGGGGGCCCCGACTGAACATCAGTTACGAAGCTGTGCATCAGTCGTTGACCCTTCTGACTAATCTACCAATGAGCTGCAATAGCTCGTGTTCTAAGAATAAATACACCGATGAATTAGATCGAGTTTGGTGTTCAAACCAAGCGGAAAATACTCGAAATAATCCTTCGTTAAGAAAACAAACTGATCAATTTTATATATCTTGTGCAACTGGTTAACTGAAGAAAAGAAGTCAGTTAGAGCTTATATCAGTTCGGTTATGGACAGAACTGAACTGATATCAGCTGGACTGATGAAACAATTAAAAACAACACAGTTAAACAGTTAGACTGAAAACAAAACACAAGATATGTTTATGGATGTTCGGAGACTTCAACTGCTCCTACGTCACCCCTTCTACCTCCTCGGGTAGGATACACTAGAAAACTTTGATTTATACAAACCTTTGTACAAACCCACCCAGCTTAGGACTTACCCACTGCCTAACTGAACTCCTAGTTCTAAACTGAAGGCATCACCTTCCAGTCAACACTTCTTTAACGTCTACGTGAGAAAGACTACATACACATGTTTTACGTCTGTGTGCAAGACGGAATCTGAGATGATGAGTGAGTGTGTGTGTGTGTGTGTGAGAACTGATCAATGAACACTACCCGAAAGTGTTCTCACACACTGAGGGAAAAAGGCTTCTAATCTAAGCTGATAATACAATGAAGTGTTCCCTCTGGGCTGATTGCTTCTAACAAGCTGATATGTAATAAGCGTGCCCTTGTTCTCTGTTCTCGTTTTTCTCAGTGTTAGTCTTCACTGAACTTCAGCTTCTATTTATAGGCGTTTGGCTGACCGTACAGTAAGACTCAATAATGTGTCCGTTGCATTTTGAATTTGTTCCTCGACATCTTTCCGGAACTTTTGGCTTTAAGCTCTGATGCAACGTCTCTTATTGTACTGTGGTAGTACAATAGCTTTTGTACCTTCGTGCTTAGCTGGATTCCATTATTAAGCTTGTCTTGATCTGCAACTGATTGACTCTGACTGATGCTTTCAACTGGTCAGTTGAACTGGTCTTCTGTTGGGCTGGTGAAATCAGTTGAACTGATTTCACTCTTTCAGTTGAACTGGTCAGCTGGGCTCTTCATCAGTTGAACACTTCATCAGCTGGCCGGGCTTCTGAAGGTCTTCTGCTGAACTGCTCATCAGCTGGACATTCAGTTGAACTAGTTTTCAATTGGCACTTCAGTTCTACTGTTTTCAGTTTACGCGATCAGTTGGACGTCTTCAGTTAGCATTCCTCGACAGCTTTAGTTTTGGCTCGTAACTGATTATTTCAGTTCCAGCTTACTGCACACTAAGGTAGATTATTAGAAACAAAATAACAAGTTTTGTTAGCATCAAAATTAAGCAAAGATTGCGAACTTGAAAAGTTCCAACAGTTTCTCCGCCCTCAAAATTCTCAACACAGTTCTTAAGTGTTCAGCATTCTCCATCACATTCTTTGAATAGATCAAAATATCATCGATGAAAATAATCACAAAATCATCGAGATATTTTTGAAACACACGGTTCATTAATCCCATAAATACCGCTGGTGCATTCGTCAAACCAAATGGCATGACAATAAATTCATAGTGTCCATACCTGGTTCTGAATGTTGTCTTTGAGATATCAGAATCCCTGACTCTCAATTGATGGTATCCAGATCTTAGATCGATCTTGGAATACACCGAAGAACCCTGCAACTGATCAAATAAATCATCAATACGAGGCAATGAAAATTTATTCTTTACCGTTGACTTATTCAGTTGCCGGTAATCAATACAAAGTCTCATGGAACCGTCTTTCTTCCTCACGAACAGTACTGGAGCACCCCAAGGAGATACACTCGGTCTGATATACCCCTTGGCCAGTAAATCCTCCAACTGTCCTTTCAACTCTTTCAACTTGATCGGTGCCATCCTGTACGAAGCCCTAGAAATCGGAACTGTTCCTGGCATTAACTCAATGCTGAAGTCTATCTCTCGAATCGGAGGCAATCCAGGAATCTCATCTGGAAAGACATCAGCAAACTCACACACCACTGGCAAGTCCGCCAATGATGGGCTCGACTTCAGTAAATCAACTGAATATACCAGGAATCCATCCGCTCCTTTCTGCAATAATCGAGTCATATTCATCGTAGATATCAAAGGCATCCAAGCTCGAGAACTTTTACAGTAAAATTTCCACTCCTCAGCCATCTCAGGTCTGAATCTCACTATCTTGTGGAAACAATCAACTGTAGCTCGGTACTTGGTCAACATATCGATACCGATAATGCAATCAAATTCAGATAAACCAAGCACAATACAGTCTAACTCAATTGTATGCCCATCGTACTGCAGTATACAAGATTTCACAGACTTCACCGATATCAAACATGTCCCTAACGGGGAAGAAACAGACACTACTGCAGACAATGACTCAATAGGTAATGCATGACTCAATGCAAACCTCTCAGAAATAAAAGTATGCGATGCACTAGTATCAATCAATACGTATGCAAGATAACCGGAAATAAAATAGTTACATGCCACACCATCATCAGGTGCATCCTGTGCCTGCTTCTGGGTCAAAGCAAAAACTCGGGCCTGCTATCTAGGAGGCTAGCTCACTGTCTGGCTTCCTCCTGGCCTCTGCTGTGACTGAGTAGACGGTGCTGGCTGAAAAAAATGCACAACAGATGGTCGTCTGCCGGTCTGAGCCACTGATCCAGATGACTCAGCTGCCTGGGATCCCTGGGCACCTCTATGTGGACACACTCGGGCAAAGTGTCCTTGTTGTTTGCAGATACGGCAGCTGCCAAATACTCCTCGGCACTGCTCAGTGGGATGCTTCCCTCCACAAGTATTGTAAATAGGTCCAGTATAGCTCTGGCTCTGTCGAGGACTCCCAGAGCTAGAAGAACTGCTTCCGGACTTCTTGAATTGCTTCCCTCTAGCTTTCAAGAAATCCTTCTTTCCGCCACTGCTGCTACCACCTTCGAATCGAGGAGGTGGTTGTTGTGGTCCCGGTGCTGGAAGCATAAACGAAGCTCCTCTCTGTCTCATCAGACCGGCTTCAGCTCCCTTGGCTCGATTCAGGGAATCAATAAAATTATTCAGTCGCCCTGTGTTTACCAACGTAAATATTTCCGGATTTAGGCCATTTATGAACTGGTCCGCAACGGCCTCATCATGCTCGGCTACGTGGGGAGCAAATCGCAGCAGTGAAGAGAATTTGGCCACATATTCCTCAATGTTAAGCTGGACCTGTCTCAAGTTGACAAATTCGGCTCCCTTGTCCTTTCTGTAAGACACTGGAAAGAACCTCTAATATAATTCAGTTTTAAACACATTCCAGGTAATTATCGTACCTCGGTGTTCCAATGCCCGTTTTGTTGTGATCCACCAGTTTTTAGCAACGTCGTGTAACTGGTGTCCTATCAATTTCACCCTCCGCTCGTCAGTATACTCCAAATATTCGAACATCATCTCGATATCGCCCAACCAACTCTCACACTCCACGGAATTCTCCGTTCCCTTCAAAGTCGGTGGATGGAAAGACTGAAACCTTTTTAACAATGTCTCCATTGGAGTAGCTGTAATGTCCATTGGAGGATTGGACGTGTTACCCTGTTCTGGTACTCTTCTCGAAGGCATATCTGATAATTAAATGGATTAGTAATCCAATTGCAGCAGATCAGTTTCAATCCTCCTCGGATCATCTTACAGCTGATCCATTCTAGATAATACATAATACCATATCAAAATCAGATATTTCAGGTAAATATATATTAAAACAATAAATCATGCTAGCAATCAAAAACAGGAAAGAAAACCTCAATCTACCCCGCTCACTAGCTCCTATCTCAATCTCAAGGATCTATCGCTCTGATACCACCTGTTTTGGGGACCCGGACGCTAATCAATTCTTAATCGTCATCAGGATCAATATATTAATCAAGTAATTAGAGTCATAATTTTTTTTTCTTTTTAATGCGAAATGTAGTTAAATCAAATTAATATACAACTAAGTATAACATAAAGTATAAGTCCTGTACCGTCTACAAATCAGTAAAAACTAAGGTTCCACATCTAATTATCAAGTGCCAAACCCTATATACATCAGAGTCCAAAGTCTCCACTCTATCACGATCTCTCGTCATCTCCTGGACCCTGATCTTGTCCCACCCGTTGTCAAGTACACATACAAACAAGACAACAGCCGGATAATTCCGGTGAGAATTAATCCCAGTATAAATCAACGAAACATGCAATCATATGCTAAACATAAAAGCATGGACAGATAACAGCAATATATATCAAAAGATGAAAAATAATCAATATCAAACTGTCGACAATGCTCGTGACTCCACGACTCAGACTAGACTCAATCCTAGTCTAGGGATCCTGGTTTCCAGATGTGGTATTCCTATATCGACCAACAGTAATAGAAAAGACTCCAGTTCTATCCACGTCGATATAACCAAAACACCCGGATGTTGAGACGTTGGTATTCCTATATCGACCAACAGTAATAGAAAAGACTTCAGTTCTATCCAAGTCGATATAACCAAACATCCAGTGTCCTAATCTATCTATCATAGACTGTGGTCCTATCGTCAATACACTATCTTGTGACATCGTGCAATGTACCCATAGCTACCCACCACTATCAGGTACTTCTGTCACAAGATTACTCGTCTAATGCATGCTCCTATAAATCCATAGAACAGACATTTAATCAAATCAATAATCACAATCATAAAACATAATAATAAGTATGTGTTTTAGGGAAACTCAAGTACATCCTACTTGAGTCGATGTCCCAATACCACATTGACTTATACCTTTCGTTCGTAGTTTCGGTCTGGAATTCAAACTCTGTCAATTGGCACTGGCAATATCAATAATATCATTTCAATATACTGCCTAAATCGATACCAATCTGATCAATAATTCAAAATTAACGGTATAACCGCACAATCCCGATATCCCGGTCAATACACATCACCAGATACTAATGCCCTCAACTCATAATCACTACCGATACAATTTGATATCATATCTCAGTCAATTAACTTCAGAAAATCATAACAATTCCATAATCAGTCCGTTTCTTAATCTGACTTCGATTCTACGATATCTAGCATTCCAAGAACATCATATATGAATTCCATTCAATTCTGACAACATCATAATTTCAAAACATATCAAAACGTAGCAAAACTTACGTCCAGTTTTGTAGCCTACGTCGATAGGAACCCAGTACTGAA
Source organism: Primulina eburnea (assembly GCF_022965805.1). Lineage (NCBI taxonomy): Eukaryota > Viridiplantae > Streptophyta > Magnoliopsida > Lamiales > Gesneriaceae > Primulina > Primulina eburnea. The sequence continues at coordinate 33,071,013 of NC_133106.1, read as the reverse complement.
GTCGGATTCAAAATCGGACGGACGGATTTCTCACAAAAAACGTAAGGATTTTTTCCAAAAACCTTTTCTCGATTTCTTGCGTATAATTCTGAAGGAAAATAATGGTTCAACATATATAAATATATACATATATATATATATATATATATATATATATATATATATATATATATTGCATGTTATTGCTACGTGTCTCCCTCAAAATTCATCCTGAGCTTCTCGTGCATATGCGCGTACCTTTCTCGCGCATATGCGCAAGACTTAATCCTCGGCGCGGACATGCAGAGCACCTCGCGCATATGCGCGCCCCTACTCGGCGCATAAGCTCGAGGCCATTGCTCATTTTACCCAACTCTCGGGTACCCTCGCGCATATGCGCGGATACACGTCGCGAATATGCGCGAGACTCTCTGGACATCTCGCGCATATGCGCCCGGCTGGGTCGCGCACAAGATTTCATCCTCGAACATACATCTTTTCACACGTTATCTCAAATCGTGTCTCGGTTAATCTTTTTATAATCACCTTGAATTATAACTCAATAATCGTTAATTAACAATAATTAATTTTCGAGCATTACAATATATATATATATATATATATATATATATATATATATATTTATATATATATATATTATCATCTAACACAAAATATATATGTGTATATATATGGTGACATTTCAGATGTCCTTAGACCATCTCCAAACACAATATCTATTTTGATACAAAGTTTACATTAAAATAGTGTGATTTTTGCACCAAATACAACATCCATTTCCAACTCATTTATTTCAAATCTTACACAAAAAAATATTGTCGAAATATTCCTTAATTATTAATAATTAACATAAATAAATAAATATTAAAAAATCAATAATTAAATATTTACTTATAAAATTAATAAATAATTATTCTTCAAAAAAAAAAATTAATAAATAATTATAATTACTTTTTTTATGTTAAATATATTATTATTAAAAACAAATAATTTTATTAAAAAAATGAAAATTATTGCATCAGATTTGGCGCCTAGTGCAAAAGAGAGCACCTCATTGGAGCATTCAACTCTGCACCAAAATGACTTTTCATTGGAGATGCCCTTAGTGTTCGACTCTGTCTCTGTTTAAAATCACGGATTGATTTCTCACTCGAAGTTCAGCTCCGCGATGTCGTTGATATATCGTCAACTAGTGCTGACAAACAACATCAACAGAATCGTCTACTTGAGGGAGGCTCAAGAGGCCGCCGCTGAAGGTCATTACGGCCATGAGACACGGCTCGATCCGAATAGCGTGAAGCGCGACTTCCCAGCTACAGTATACCAGGACCGCAATCGAGATTCTCGCCGTAGCTCTGAGATTGTCATTTTTGTTGGCGAAGACAAAGCCCTTCGAAGCCTCACACCGGAGAACTTTATTCAATATGTGGAGCTAATTTTCGAGATGAATGATAACACTAAAACGTTGACCGTGCGCGGAGTTCCAGCAGAGGGGCTCGCGGATGATATCTTACGCTTGGGGTACGTTACGTCAAATTTAAATAAAGTACATTAGACTATAATTCTATGTACAAATAAAGAAATATCTATACACATAAATATGCCCTATACCTGTGGAAGATCCGCCCCTTCTTCATACAATATATTTCAATAGAGAATTCTTGCATTACAATTCTGTTGAATGGTAATGAGAATTTTGAGTTCCATACTTGGCAGTATAATTAAATTAAACCAAGCAATGCATTAAAAGCCACCTCAATTTCTGCATGCGTGTGTGAGGATTTTGAGTTCCACACATGAATTTTTACCGCGGTAAGGATCCATGAATTAATAGCTTTCGCTGTGGGCTTTAGTGGACTTCCTCGCAGAGACTACAGTCACAGGAAAAGGGTTATTGTTTTGAGCTGCGGATTCAAGGCTAATGAGGTAAAGAATAAGAGTCAGACCTCCGCCGGAGATGCGGCCGACAGAGCGAAAGATAAAGCGCACGAAGCGGAGGGAAGGGGTAAGGGAGTTGCGACAACGGTTGTGGACAAGACGAAGGAAGCTGCCGGGAATGTGGCGGATACGACTTATAAGGGCGTTGCTCATGGAGCGAAGGAGAACACCGAGAAGGTGGTGGATGGCGCGGCGGACGCAGCACAGAGTGTAGGAGACCGGGCGAAGCAGACGGCGGAGAAGATCAAAGAGACGGTACTGGTTGGGAAGGCAGACGAAGCGCAGTCGAGGCGTTGAGCGGCGGAGCTGGATCTGAGTACACTGATGGTACTTCGGTTAATTTCTTTTCTTAATATATGTGAAAATATAGTTAAGCATAAATATATGAATGAAGGGATCAGTAACATAGATTGAAAATTAATATAGATTGAAAATTAATACTGATATTAGAAAGAGTAGTATTTTTCTAGATTACGAAAGATTAGTGTTTTAGGAAATAAGAAAAGTAGCATATCAAATCAAATATATCAAAAGTTGACATCAAAATAATACATGCCAATAAAATAAAAATAGAAAAGGGATATTTCAAGAAATTAGAAAAGAGCCACATTAGATCCAAATTAAGTTTGTTTAGTCATAATATGCCCTCTAGCTCTGTATATGCCTATACTATAAATTGAAGGAGATACGCTAAGAAATTCATGCGTGGCCCTCTTGATGAAGATTAACAAAATGGAAAGAAACTTTGATATAGAAATTAGGTTTTTAATATATCGAGAAAATTTAATTTTTTTTGGTCATATATGTTTAGCTCTTTGTGATTTTGCTCTTCTATGTTTATTTTTTTTACTCTTCGGGCTAAGGGATATCACAACAATAGGAATAAAACTTTTAATTTCTCCTATTTGAGGGAGGGATCGGATGGTGCTATTAGATCAAAGGGAGCTAGGTTGTGTGTAAATACTGGACTTGCCACACAAATATTTGCTGCCTCTTACACTCTTAAATCTTATGTCTATTGCTATATTTTATTAAATCATCCATGTTCTTTCTTGTCATATATATCTATAAATATTATAATATAAGAAATGAAAATGATGACAAAATGAGAGAGATGGTTACCCATGGTCTTGTGGAGTTGATGCCAAATGGGACGTTATTTTAGATAATTTTGTTGGAGATTTAACAAAATAAATCTATAAATCATGTAATTAAATCTATATATCACAACACGCCAAGAATTCATGTCGAATTATCAGAAAATATAAATAACAGTAAAGAAATACCAGAATCCATTGATTCATATAGCGTCAGAGTTATGGATCTTCCAAGTCAACAGAGAATCGACCACCTTATTCTTGCCTTTGATAGGAGAAGGAGAGAGATCTAGAATACGTGTGCCGTATGTATTCTATGTTATATTCTATGTGCTTTGGGGACCATAACCTTATATAACCTCAGCAGTCTTCAACCCATCATAGAAGACCTAATTGGGCTGGGTTTCTACACATAAGGTGGACCATACCAATTTATTTAATACTTTGGAAACTCATAATTAATTAGATCATTTTATTGGGTCCTTTATTAGATAACTTGTCCAGGTATAATTAATTAATTTATGTGAGCCCACAAAATAATTCTAACAATCTCTCACTTGGGCCACATAAGTTATCTGGATATTGTACATGCAAAAACTGTATTGAGCTCTTGCTGTCTAAACCAAATTATTCCTTAACAATCTGGTCTATCGATTATACCAATATCGAACCAAAGCATTCATCGCTACATTTAAAATCACTAGACCCATCAATGATCACAATATTAGCATAATCAATAACATAGATCAAGTATGGATGTGTAACATGGAAATACATAAATGTGATCCCAGAATAAAACCTGTATTTCCAACTGGTCCTCTTAATGACTCAAAGAGTCCAATAACAGACTTTCAACCAAATGTTAAACAACAATGAAAGTCATCACTTTATTTCAGAGTAATTCAAATAAACCTTAGTCTGTACAGAAACTCAAATCATGTCAAATGAGCCAATGCTTAAACCGAATACAAACTCTCATTGTACAGGCATATCAACTATATGGACAACACCAATGTGTGTCACATGCCCAAAAAATCTTGGGTGGCCAACCCATGACAAACACATTCGCAATTATAGAGTTTGCAATAACATGCTCAATTGACACATAACCACTCTGAATTATTTCCTTCCAACTGGAAACTTCATATCAATATATTTTGACTTCGACAAGTTTCAGTTGTTCTTTAAGTATAATATAGCGGCTTTATTATCACAATTGATCCTCAATGGTTTCTTAGACCAATGATCATTAACGTTGATAAAATTCCGCAACTTTATTCGGATTTCAAATATCCAACTATTTCCAAATGTCAGATTTTCGATGTGTGAGCATAAAATCTTTAGTTCACTTTATGTACCGCATAACCTGATTGATAATCCAATGTCGGGTTTATTAAATATCTGCCCAACATTCTAATGATGTTCACAATATCTAAACAATGTTCTCTATAAATTCGAATGAGATTACCACATGATAAAATTTATACCAGCACATACGTACACATAAACATCAATATATATTTCTCAATATTGACTTTCTAATTTACTCACTCCCACTAACATTTATATCCGAATTATAACATTCGGTTTTCGGTTCGGTTTAGTGTTCGGTTTTTTCGGTTTGGATTTTCGATTTTTCGGTTTTATCTGAAGTTTGAACACCCCTATTTGTTACAATTGGGTCCCTAAAATTCTCAGATCAAACAATTAAATTCTTAATTCCAATTAGGTAGAGCATGCATCCTAATTTCTTCAAGGTTATCTGTAGTGACCCGTTCCAGAATCACCTACTAATCAAGAACTAAGCATGCAACTAACTTAATTAATAACAATCAGAGATAATTGCGGAAAAGGCCAACAAACGATAGTTATACAACCCAATCGAAATCCAGAACAACTCGAACTAAAATGAAATATACGGTACAACCATATCGAAAAGAATAGTACTGAAAATTAAACCAACCAGCCACTCACTGTCCTCCTCCTGCTCTTCCTGAGCTGTCCAACCTGAGGCCTGCCCCGTGGGAATGGGGTGTCCAAGATAAACAAAACCGAGGACGTGAGCGATAAGAACGCCCAGTACAAAAGCATGAGTATACAAGCCTATATGAAATGCACATGCTATGATATGATACCAGGGTAGTCAAGAAACAGGAGTAACAAAGGATCTCAAAATGCTCAGTCTAGAGGCGCCAAGTGGATAGTGCCGCGCGGTACTCCTCTGGGTCACTGCATCCACTACAAGAACAGACGTGGACCAAAAATGTCCCGGATCACCGAAGCTCTCCCGACCCGTCGGCCACTGTGTACTCTCGGTGTCCATGCGTCCGCAAGACAAGACAGGGCTGAGCGGCCCCACAAGATATAGCTTATCTCGAAAGAGATACAGCTCAACAGTAAAGGCTATCTCGAAGGAGATACGGCTCAACATGAAATGCAACATGCATCATAAAACGTGACATAATAGCATGCATCATATGACATATATCAATGCACCACATAATCATGCAACACATATAAGGATGTATACTCGACCAGGATATCTCGGATAGTACTTTCGTACCTCTATCACAGCAAGCCTAGCCTTACGCAACACCGCTAATCAGGTCTAGAACAAGCCTACGCATCAAAAGCATACCCAATGAACAATACTACCATGCTCGACTAGCAAAACCAGTAATACCAAAGGTTTAGGGTTTACCTTCGTCCGTCGACAGCCCTTTGATGTCGATTGCCTCGTAACTCAGGCGTCGCTACGCTACCAATCCTGGCAGCTCTTGGCTATCGCTCGACCGACAACTAACCCTAGAAACCTTCCAAACCTCTCAAATATGAGACACAACTCAAGAATTTGCAATGCAAAATGAGGAAATCCGAGCACTATTTATAGGCTATGTTCGGATCCACCGAACCTACTTCGGAACGTCCGAACTCCTACGTGTCCATCGGCTCTTGACACCTCATGATCGGATCCACCGAACCTACACTTCGGATCATCCGAACTTGCATGTAAACTGACGTGTCGATCAACTCTTGACACCTCATGATCGGATCCACCGAACCCACTTCGGATCGTCCGAACCCTTCGGTGCTACCGAACCATCTTCGGTCCGTCCGATCATGACCACGGTCAAAATTACACATTAAACCTTCTTAATCACCATTAATCCGTTAATTACCCAATTTGGAATTCGGGCTACTACATTATCAATCCCAATAAGTAAATCATCAAGCAAGCATTAAACCCAAGCAATCATGTAAAAATTAAAACCTTAAACAAAATGGTTACCGGTAATCAGTGTCGAGTCTGGTGCTGCCTCCGTTTCCTCGGCGTGCATCACATAAGCCCGGCCAGTAGTAGGGCCCTTGTTCCTAGGGCAATCCGCCGCCTTATGTCCCTCATGTCCGCAAACAAAGCACTTGAATGTTCCCCACCGACACTCGCCGAAATGGAACCTATTGCACTGAGTGCACGACTGTCCACCATCTGGCTTAGGCGCCCGTGGCGCCTGAGGAGGTCTCTGCTGCTGATGCGGTCTCCTACCCTGTCCCTGGGGCCTCTGCTTCCCCTGCTGCCTCGGCTGCCCCGAAAACTGTCTCTTCTGTGGCTGAGAACTGGACTGAGACTGTTGTCTCTTTCTGTGCATCTCATAGTCAATGTCTCGCAATGCCTGCTCTGCCTGAAAGGCGCAGGCAGTGGCCTCATCATAACTCGCCGGCCTCATCAGCACGATGTCCCGGCAGAGAGTGGGTCTCAGTCCATCAAGAAAATGCCTCAGCTTCTGGACGGCATCCCCTGCTATCATAGGCACGAAAGGAGGGGAACGTGAGGGGCATTCATCGGTTGTGGAGGGTTATGGAAGGTTAAGGAATTATTATATAATAATTAGATAGCTAATCAATTAATTAATGGTTGCATAATAGATAATGGACCTCAAATTTGAAAATTAAGAATTTAAAAAGTTAATTAAGCCTAATATGCTTAAAAATAGGTCCATTAGTCTAATCATACTCCCGAAAAATATTTCGTATTGAAAAGTTTTGAAATTAATAGTCGAACCCTTAAAAAGTCTCCCGATTCGATAAAATTTGCGTACCGTTAAAAATTAAAATCTTGCGGGTAAAAATACCAAAAATTCTCATTTTTTGAAAAATGCACTTAAAAACGCTTTAAATTAATTTATAAAAATAAATCGTGTAATTAAAATAATTTTCCTGAAATTTCTCCGGTCTCCGATCCTCGTTCGAACGTGAAATGCACCTAGAAACCCTAATGAGTGAACTTTTAAAATTTTGAGAATTAAATCCTATAATGCATGAATTTTGCATAAAATGCATAAAATAATTAGACACATAATTTAAAATAAAATCCCAGATTGCATGCAGTCAGGTTACGTGAATTAAATTCCTGGACCTTACAAAAATAGTCTTCCTTTGGGCCGGCTATTTTTCGCATAGATATACATGCACTTGAAAAAGATATATTGAATCTAAAATCTGGCCAGAAAATAATCTTCTTTTGGGCCAATTAATTTCCGCATAGATCTAGATGTACTTTAAAATCATCTATTCTGTTTAAAATTTGGCCAAAAAATAGTCTTCCTTTGAGCCGACTATATTTCGCATAAATTGAAACACAATTTATTTTGAACTTGAACAATATCTACATATCTCAAAAAAGCACTTTATTAACATGTAGTTCAAATTTAACTAAATTTGAGATACAAGATATCAACTTAACTTAAAATTTTCACAAGAAAATTTAGTTTACCTTAATTGGGCCAAATAAAGCATAGAGACCAAATATTCAAGAAATAAAAAATTTTCCACCTTATAATTATTCTTCAACAAATATTTTATCGAAATAAACAAAGACAATAAAATAATGAATAATTCCATATTAATTTTATTTCATGCAATTAAATTTTGAAATGGTCGAATTTAATTTTCACAAATCAGAATTGCGGAAGTCAAAATTTAATAAAAGATTAAAATTCTGGATTTCAAAATTTGGACAACCAAATAAGGCCTTAAATTCAACCCAAAAATCAATCCCAAAATCCAAACTCTAACCTTAAACGCGTAAATCGGCACCGCCACCTCCTCCAGCGATACCACTCGGCAGCGACCGTTACCAGAAGTCGCCTTACAACGGACGACCAATACCCTACCATCTCCGACCAAAAATCTACCATAAATCGATCAGAATCTTCCAAAAACGGATTGAATTCGCGCTGCCAAAGTGTCCGAGATTCAGGTCACGAATACGATCACGTCGCGGTGGTTTGGGAGCAATAAATGATACTAATAAGGGCGCCAAGATATGGGTAAGAAAACGCCCAAATAATAGCCGCCGAAAAGTGGCCGGAAAACGTTCAATTGGCCCAAAATCCGGCGGCACTATTCCAGAAATCGGAAATTCGAAATTTTCGATTTTTTTTAAAAAAATTCGAAAATAAATCTGATTTTTGGATGAAAAAAAAAAATCGAAAAATTCTAGATCCAAAGAGCATGAATTTATTTAGATTCAAAATTCTACACCAACAGCTGTGTTTGCTTTCATTATCTTCATTGGTCCATCAGTAATTACAAACCACATATCGTCATCCTGTGCTGCTAGATGTGCCTGCATGCGAATTTTCCAATCATCATAGTCTTCTTTGGAGAACATAGGGATTTTATTGAAAGATGCCATATGATTCAAGAGATGTCAATGTTTGAGAAGATCCTGCTCTGATACTAATTGTTAGGATCGAGAAAGAGTTAAGAGGGGGGGGGGGGGGGGGGGTGAATGAACTATTTCACATTTTCTTATTTAAAATGTATTTTCAACCGTTTTTAGGCGGTTCGAAAAACTCCTTTCTCAAACGGTCGAAAGAGGTGAACCACTAAAGTGTGCGGAAGACGGTTCACTTCCTTTTGACAGATATTTCTTAAATATTTGACAATCTAAACAACAAGGATATGAATAACAGATAACAGTTTGCACAAGATAAGAGACACAATATTTTTATGGATGTTCGGAGATTGAATACTCCTACGTCACCCTTTCTTCCTTTGGTAGGAAGGATTCCACTAAAAGACTTTGACTTTACAAAACGTTTGTAACAGCCCAATCCAATCAGGACTTATTCCATTGCCTGTTTTGGAACTCCTAGTGATCACTTTATACTTCTGGATTTTTAAGAACCTTTAGTTCACCAGACTTCCAAACTTTAATCAAATAACCACAGGTTATTGATAGAACAGTAGATTGTTTTGGTAGCACGAAAAGATCCTTAAATGATCAAATATGTGTCTGTGGAGCTGCGTTCAAAAGAGCGATAATGGAAAATGTAGACTGTGAAAGCGCTCAAAGATCTCTATGAAGGCAAGCTGAGAAACTTTTTCAATCGATGTTAGAGTTGTGTAGCTTGCTTATGAATATCTTGCATTCCTCCCAGATGATATAGCTAAAAGATCTAACGGTCAGAAAGTACTGTTAACGTAAACCTGAGCTCCTGAAACAGATAAGTCGCTTTCATATTTATAAGCAATAAATGTCCGCATTTAATCTTCCTTTTGCTTATCATAAATTTGAGGCTCTTTACTTGAGGTTTTCTTCTTTAGGCGACTGTGCATATATCATCAGATCATGAAACCTGTCTCTGAACTTCCTTTCTGGGAAGGAGAGATAAATGCACATCTTCCTTGGAATCGATGTGAGATTGTTGACTTCAAGGTTTTGAATGCATACAACCGGTCAGAGAATGTCGTTTAGCAATAAATAAGTCTCTTAAATGAATCGGCTGAAATCTAAAGAATAAGCGGTTGAAAATCAGCGGTTGAGAATTTCCAACCGCGGTTGATTTCTAATTTTTCATACACCAAAATTCCTGAAATTTCATTTCTTAACACAAAATTTTCTGTTTCGATCCACCAATAAACAAAATTCTAATAATTCAACATGAACGTGGTTCTGATACCACTTGTTGGGAGATTTTACAAAATAAATATATAAATCATGTAATTAAATCCATATATCACAACACGCCATGAATTCATGTCGAATTATCAGAAAATATAAATAACAGTAAACACATACCAGAATCCATTGATTGATATAGCGTCAGAATTATGGATCTTCCAAGACAACAGAGAATCGACCACCTTATTCTTGCCTATGATGGGAGAAGGAGAGAGATCTAGAATACATGTGCCGTATGTATTATGTGTTATATTCTTAGTGCCTTTGGGACCATAACCTTATATAAACTTAACAGTCTTCAACCCATGCATCATAGAAGACCTAATTGGGCTGGGTTTCTACACATAAAGTGGACCATACCAATTTATTTAATAATTTGGAAACCCATAATTAATTAGATCATTTTATTGGGTCATTTATTAGATAACTTGTTCAGGTACAATTAATTAAATTATGCGAGCCCACAAAATAATTGCAACAAATTTGACTCCAGAGATTTGCGAGACTCTTGGTTTGAATGGATTGGAAACTCATGATTTGCCAGCAATAGAGAGTTTTATATAATCCATGCATTCCCCATTTACATATATACTAATAAACTCATGATCTTTTGGCAACTATGTATATCGTACGTACCAGGCCTATGCTGCATGAAGAAAAAGAGCGACTATGTATCGTACCAGGCCGATGCTGCATGTTTGTGGAGAACTTTTTGTATCTTTGTTGTGTGGAGAACTTACTGATATGTGTGAGTTGTGTTTACTTATTGTTGTTTGTTATTCGTATTATTTGCTTGCTTTGGTGTGGTACTGATAGCTTATTTGTGATGATTGTAATAGTTTGATTGTAAGGTCCAAAAATTTAATTCTCGTAATTTGAATGCATGCAATCTAGAATTTTATTTTAAATTATATGTTTAATTATTTTTTTAATGCATACTTAATACATAGTAGTAATTATTTCATGAAATTTTAAAGTTCATGCATTAGGGTTTTTAGATGCATTTTCGCACTCGAACGAGGAACAGGGACCGGACCGGAAAATTTTCTAGAAAATTATTTTTATTACATGATTAATTTTTATTATTTAATATAAAATATTTTAAAGGTATTTTTCAAGAATTGGGATTTATTGGATATTTTTACCGCATGATTTTAATTTTTAGTGGTACGTAAATTTTATCGAATCGGGGGACTTTTTGAGGGTTCAGCTAATATTTTCAAAAACTTTCCAACACGAAATATTTTTCGGTAGTGTGTTTGGATTTAATGAGCCTATTTTTAAGCTTATTGGACTTAAAACTCTTCTAACTCTTTTTTTTCAATTAGAAATTGAGACCGTTAGCTAAATTATTTTATATCATTACTTCCTTAACCAAACCTTAACCCTACCACCTTCACACCAACCGACACCCCTCACTTTCAGAAACCTGCCTTCTTGGTTTTATTAATACACCAACTGTGAGGCTTTAGTTTACACTTGTTCTTGCAAAGAACTACATCCGAGGCTTCTCCGATTGCTCTCCTCTTCAACATTCTCGCATAAAAGATCAACAGGCACGCATTGTATCATTATTTCTGCATCATTCACGTCGTTATATGTTGTCATGTGTGTATTATTTATGCCCGGCTCGGTATTTTCATGACAAATTCTCATGGCTTTGGTTTTCATGATTTAAGTTTGCATCTTCTTGGCATCTCACGTTTTCTGCTCCTGTTTGTGCAAAGGACTGTCAAAGGGTGAGTTTGAGGTATGTTATCACCGACAAGGAGAGGAGTGTAGGCTGGAAACAAGACCACACCGCGTCGAGTAAGACCACACCGCGTCGAGTAAGGGTGGTCCATGGTTCTTGATTATTAGATCGAAAGTGGGTAGATCGGTGAAGTGGAAAGGACCAGCGTTGCTTAGGCCATACCAAGCCATGGACCAGACCCTGAGGGGTCTGAACCACGGTCTGGAAAGGCTCGGCTAGCGCTGGGACGAGCCACAAAGCCGTTCGAGTTCGGGGAAAGAAGTTGGTCGTGTAGGATGCATGAGGTGATTACCAATCGGGTGAGCTGTTCTTCGTGCCTGGGGGTGTAGCCGTGGTTCCTTTGGGTCCAGAGGAGTCCTAGGATGGTCTAGGGGAAGCCGAGTCATGGCTGGTTCATCGGGTCTTGGCTAGGAACTAAATAAAATGAGGGTTAGTGCACTAGGTAGAGGCGTGCATATTCTGAAATTTCCAGCAGCATACCAGCAAGGTTTTTAAGGTTCTAAGGGGTGCGAATTGGGTGGATTCATATCTGGTATGGTGTTGTGAAGTCATGTTTTAAGTTTGGTAAAATTCGGTTAAGTTTCGTGTCGATTCGGGTTAAAATCGTGACCCTAGTGCAAGTTTTAAAACGAGTGGATTAAGTTATAAAATGAACTCGATATTACATCTAGGAATGATTATAAATATGTTTTGGGATGTTTTAAGGAGTTTGGTAAGTTTCGGATCAAAATAATGAGTTTTGGTTGTATCCGGGATTTAATCGCCGCACGAAACGTTAATTAAAGAATTAATTGAAACACATAGATTTATGCTTAATAAAATTATGGAAAATTATATTAAGCTTAATAATTATTAGAAGTCTAAGTTTTTAATTTGGGAATTTTATGCTAAGGTTTGGTTTAATTCGGGATTAAAACGCATTAATAGGTTATATTTAAAGATAAATTTTAAAGTCATAGATTTAAGCCAAATAAAAATATGGGAAAGTTCTTGTAAGCTTAAATAATTATTTGGGACGTGTTAGAATCAATGGAATTAAGAAAATGTTAAAGAAGTAAAATTTTACGTCTATGGGCAAAATGGTAATTTTTGGGTTTCCAGGGGCAAAATGGTCATTTTGCATCTGGGGTTGGATGTTGGTCCTGGCAGCGCCCTGAGCACAAATTTATGATATTTTAAATGTTCATGCATCGTGATCACGATTTTAAGATTTTATGAAGATATACATCGCATGCTTGGACTTAAGAAAAATTGCATTTATTCAAGAATTTTATAAGTGATGAAAATGATAATATTTTGAATGATGGGAATTAGTTGTGGCTATCGAAGTATATGTAAATGGTTAAGACGTATATGTAAATGCTGATGATGAGGCCTAGGCACAGTGGATGGGTGATCCTGTCACTGATGACCGACAGCCGCCGAGTACCGCGGTTCTACGTATGATGGATCCATCATAAATGATATGATGTATGATAGTCACTTCTAATGAACGGAATTCACCAAGGATAAATGACGAAAGATAAATGATGAATGATGAATCATGAATGATGAACGATAAATGATAAACGATGAATGATGATTAACGATGAGTTGTTTTGACACTTCACGATTTTACACGACATGTTTACGTATATGATGACATGAGATGACATGTTTTGACACGATATGATTTTACAAAACAAGTTTACATTATGCTTTTAAGTTCATGAAATATATGTTGAGTATGATATTTTTCACTGCTGTGTGCTATGTATATGTACTTGTTATTCTTGATACAGGTGTGTTGAGTCTTTAGACTCACTAGGCGTGTGTGATGCAGGTGAGCTTAATGATGAGGGGACTGAGGTGCGGAACTCTGAGTAGGCAGACCTGGTGCGGTGACTGGTGTGCTGTCGTTGTGCCACCAAACTTAAATTCCTACTCTTTAGATAAAACTAGTGTAATGGTGAGCAGGGTCGAATCCACAGGGAACGGGAGATAATTCGTTTCGAGTAAAATGCAAATAAAGGAGGGATTTTGGATATGAATTAAATAAAATACTAGAACTAATTTAGCATGCAAGAAGAAATAACAAATCAAGATGAAAAACTAATTAAATGTAAATTAATATTACCAAGCTCGATTCAAGGGATTTCTACTATTCAATTGTATCACTGTTCATCGGCTAACATATATTTATTCATGCAATTACAAGCAATTAACTTTAGAATTATAGGGATAGCCGCTAAAATTCTTGTGTTTTCCTAAAATAATTGACCGAACCCAGCATCCAGTCAAAACTTATTAATAATTAACTCGGCACGATAGTGTTCCATATTAATTAAAAATAGCATTTTCGTTTTGTGAAAACAGTTAATCCTAAAATCTAACAATCGAGATAGCTGCAATTGATAGATCGAGTTTCGTTGATTTATTTAAATTAAATATGTTATGATAGCACAACACACATAATCTATCGCTACTCATGTACCAATCATTCATGACAATTACGGATCACTGAATTCATGGTTAGCAGTAGAAAATTATATATCGAATTAAATTGTCAGATTAACCGAGATACAACTTTCATATAAATAAATCATAAATCAACAAATACTTGAACAAAACATGAATATTAAATTAAATCACAAAAGCTTCACAGTGATAAATTGAAATAGTAAAAATATCCCTTGAATAGAAATAAAACTTACCCTAAAGTTGTGGAAGGAGGTTGAGAGAAAATCCTTCTGCCGTCTATTTGCTCTTCACGTTGGATGGTGGAGGAAGAATATCTAAGGCTGCCTCCTTGATTTGAACGTAGGTTAGGTTTTGAAAGAAAAAGGGGTCTAAAGCTAAAAAGCCCATTAATCCAAATTAAAACCTAATCACTAAAAAATTAAAAGATAATATGAAATATCTACTAAAAAATATAGAGTTTTTTTATGGAAAAAAAACTCTATCTTTTATTTCTTCTTTGATATGAAAATTCTTCAATTCTCATTAAGCAGCCGAGGAGCATTCATAAGGCGTGATCACGCCTTATCCAAAAACCAATTCTGAATTTTTCTGTTCAAGTCTTCCACTACGATCATATCGACAACTTTAATTGTGATATAAAATCACCTTTTTAGCCCAATTTTATCTCATGAACAGAAAACTTCATCCTACATTAAATCACACAAAAATGTGTCAATTAAGCACGTTGAAAGTGGTAACAATGAGAGATATGACAACAAAAAATACAACTATTATGAGCCTATCAAATCTCCCACACCTAAACCATGCTTGTCCTCAAGCATAAAAGAGTTCAATTCATTATCTCAACTCATTATCCTCTTTCTGCTTCATTTACTTGTCCGCAAAATATTTTTTTCATGCACCAAAGAAATTTAATTGTTGGGCATCTGACTACCAACATCATGAGCAATTGCTTCCATCCGAATGTGTAGAAATAAAACTGCATAGAGTCCAAACACTCCTCACAAGATTCGCTCATTTCACTCGTAAGTGTCTAGGTGTGTATCAAGGAGCTCTCATGTCAAAACGCTGAAAATTTTTACCATAAGCTTGCAAATATATCATATCCTCTACCAAGTGAATGAATTAAAATGCACAAACAAGGGCTGTAAATGGGTTGAAACGTGGCTAGAGGTCAGGTAGGAAATAAGTACAACGGTTTATGGAACTGAAGAACACATACACACTTTCAACAAAATTGCATCATGCTAACAATAACATCTTGAATCTCATTATAACATCCAAGAGCATTTTTTTCTTCGTTGCTCTTATTTTCCTTCTCACTCTTTTTTTTCTTCTTTTCATTATACATATGTATTTTTTCAAATCATTTTTATCTTTTTTTTTATTCTTGTTTTTTTTTCATAAGGGGTTTTTTGAGACAACGATTTCGAGCATTAATCACTCGATCTCAACAATTTACGCTTTCTTGGCTCAAAACGATGCTAAATGAGAAAAGTTTGTATGATTCTTCAATTCGAGGTTCAAATAGAGGAATAACCAAAAAAAGGATTGTATCATGGATTGTAACGTGGTTATTTTCCAACAAATAGGCTCAAGCTCGAACTTGGCTCACTAGGGGTAAATGAATCAGGGTAGGCTCAAAAAGAATGGCACTGATGATTTGAAAAAAAAAAAAAGGTTTGAACCTAATGCCCTTTACTTTGTTTATGGACCTAATCCATCACAAGGTATCAACAAAGACATGTATAACAATGCAAGTTCTAGAAAAATCAACAATGTATGACTAACACACAATCAAGAAAAATTGGAGCATGATATGATGATTGCTCAAAGGCCCAAAGCTCACACAAAAAAAATGGTATGTGTGTTAGACCTCATACACTTGTCATTTCAACACATCATCAAGAGCAATTTCCCATAAATGTAGCAGTAAGGATGCAAAATCAGTTGCACACAAAGAAGACATCGGTTTTTTTTTTTTAGACTCGCATCAGAGGCATTCAAGATTCAAATGAGAGAGATAACGAATAAACACTA
Organism: Primulina eburnea; assembly: GCF_022965805.1. Classification (NCBI taxonomy): domain Eukaryota; kingdom Viridiplantae; phylum Streptophyta; class Magnoliopsida; order Lamiales; family Gesneriaceae; genus Primulina; species Primulina eburnea. The sequence continues at coordinate 33,054,758 of NC_133106.1, read as the reverse complement.
GATGCTTTATGGATCAAACAAATTCATTTTTCCGGACTCTCTCCTCTCTCTCTTCTTTATTTTTTTTCCGAATAAACATGCAAAAAATTTGAAAAAAAATAGAAATTGAAACGAGAAATAAGGCTATATACCCTCCCACACCTAAATGTGGCAATGTCCTCAATGACACAAAAATTAGATGCACAACGTAGACAGTAAAAACGCAAAAGAAGATAAAAAACTCCCCTGAAAATTGTTGGACATCTTGGAGCAAAGCTTTCTATTGTTGTTGCGGTGTTAACGAAGCCTGCGAGAGAAGATGTGAAAAAGGGTGAGAACAAATAATGTTAGATAAAAGAAAAGTAAATTTTTAATTTTTTTTTTTTCAGAAGATGTCTTCGGACAGGGCGTGACCACGCCTTGTCAAAAGACATCTATTGTGTTTAGGGCAAATTTTATTTTTTTATTTTTTATTTTTTTAAAAAAAAAATTCAGCAGAGGTGTTTCAACAAGGCGTGGCCACGCCTTGTGCGAAGACCTCTACTGGATTTTTTTTTTTTTTTGCTTTGCGTAGAAGTGTTATTCTTATAAGGCGTGGTCACGCCTTGTTAGAAGACATCTTCTGCAAAAGGTAACAAAAATTGTACTATTTGATAAAAATAAAATAAAAGAAATTAAAAATAATAAGAACAAAAAATTTGGGTTGCCTCCCAAAAGCGCTCGATTTTTAGTCGTCGGCTTGACCCTCAAAAACTCTCATTCAAAGAGCGGCTGACGCCCAAAGTACGTGTCATATGACACCATATATGGGTCTTGGTTCCATGTGCCCTCAAGTTTGGCTTGATGTATGCAATGTAAGCTCGTCTCCTCAACAAAACGTGACTTTGAATAATAGGCATGAGATGAGAGTATCATCGTTGGCTCTTGAAGAACAAAATCTGTTGAAATCGGTAATGGAGAAAGACAAGAATCTCCTAGATGTATGTATGATAATATTATCGACGAGCTCAAATCGATAGTCTCAGGAGCTTGTTCATCTCTCAACTTTATTGGTGCCTCATCTTCGTTTGATATTTCTTCCAAAACTTTTTCAGATCGAGGCTCAACAGTTTTCCCATTCAATGCCACACGCTTGTTTACCATATCATTCAATTGACTTATGATTTTTTCAAGACTATATCCCTCATCTTCTTGATGCTCGAAAGGTTGGTCTGTAAAATCAGATTGATTAATTTCTAGAGTGTATTGGTGTCTCCAACTCTGCAGCGAAGGATCCCAATACTGATGGTAGTCAAAGTCAGCCATATCATTTAGCAAATATATCACATTGTCTTCACGTCGACTAAGTAATGGACTACCGGTTTTTAGTGCTCCTTTAAATACCCATCTTCGTGTAATTGCATCCAAACCTTTAAGAAAAAGTCTAATAAGAACATAGTTAGAAAAATCATGATTCCTGAATTTTGTTACTAAATTATTGAATCTCTCCCATGCTGCGTAGAATGGTTCTCCGTTTTGTTGGGCAAAACTTGTGAATACTTGTCGATGAAACATCTCAAAGTATTTCACAACAAAAAAATTCTCAAATTCTTCTTTTCTTGATAAATCACCTGTACAAGAAGAATGAGACGTAAAAAAAAATAATAACAAAACTCGAAAAATCTAACCTTGCACCATTCCCCGGCAACGGCGCCAAAATTTGGTGTGCTGTCGTTGTGCCACCAAACTTAAATTCCTACTCTTTAGATAAAACTAGTGTAATGGTGAGCAGGGTCGAATCCACAGGGAACGGGAGATAATTCGTTTCGAGTAAAATGCAAATAAAGGGGGGATTTTGGATATGAATTAAATAAAATACTAGAACTAATTTAGCATGCAAGAAGAAATAACAAATCAAGATGAAAAACTAATTAAATGTAAATTAATATTACCAAGCTCGATTCAAGGGATTTCTACTATTCAATTGTATCACTGTTCATCGGCTAACATATATTTATTCATGCAATTACAAGCAATTAACTTTAGAATTATAGGGATAGCCGCTAAAATTCTTGTGTTTTCCTAAAATAATTGACCGAACCCAGCATCCAGTCAAAACTTATTAATAATTAACTCGGCACGATAGTGTTCCATATTAATTAAAAATAGCATTTTCGTTTTGTGAAAACAGTTAATCCTAAAATCTAACAATCGAGATAGCTGCAATTGATAGATCGAGTTTCGTTGATTTATTTAAATTAAATATGTTATGATAGCACAACACACATAATCTATCGCTACTCATGTACCAATCATTCATGACAATTACGGATCACTGAATTCATGGTTAGCAGTAGAAAATTATATATCGAATTAAATTGTCAGATTAACCGAGATACAACTTTCATATAAATAAATCATAAATCAACAAATACTTGAACAAAACATGAATATTAAATTAAATCACAAAAGCCTCACAGTGATAAATTGAAATAGTAAAAATATCCCTTGAATAGAAATAAAACTACCCTAAAGTTGTGGAAGGAGGTTGAGAGAAAATCCTTCTGCCGTCTATTTGCTCTTCACGTTGGATGGTGGAGGAAGAATATCTAAGGCTGCCTCCTTGATTTGAACGTAGGTTAGGTTTTGAAAGAAAAAAGGGTCTAAAGCTAAAAAGCCCATTAATCCAAATTAAAACCTAATCACTAAAAAATTAAAAGATAATATGAAATATCTACTAAAAAATATAGAGTTTTTTTATGGAAAAAAAACTCTATCTTTTATTTCTTCTTTGATATGAAAATTCTTCAATTCTCATTAAGCAGCCGAGGAGCATTCATAAGGCGTGATCACGCCTTATCCAAAAACCAATTCTGAATTTTTCTGTTCAAGTCTTCCACTACGATCATATCGACAACTTTAATTGTGATATAAAATCACCTTTTTAGCCCAATTTTATCTCATGAACAGAAAACTTCATCCTACATTAAATCACACAAAAATGTGTCAATTAAGCACGTTGAAAGTGGTAACAATGAGAGATATGACAACAAAAAATACAACTATTATGAGCCTATCAGTGACACGACCCGAGGACCACATGTTTTCTGCATTATGATTCATGAGATTGAGAGGAGATGAATATTTTCATACGTTGATGATTTTAAGATTCTTATTATTTTATGTTTTCGTATGATTATAGCTGAGCTTGGTTAATTAAACTGCACTATTTTTACAGTAAGATAATTACGATTATTTTAAATGTTATTTCGAAAATGCGAGCTTTTATTTAAAAAAAAATGTCAAGTAGAAATTTAAAAATGAGTGAGACGTTACATTGATACTGATTGATTGCGATAAAAAAATTGCCTTTATTTAAAGTTAAAACTTGGATGACAGATAAAAACATGTTTCCTAATATTCGAAATATATATATCTATCTATATATGATCATGATTTGCATGTTTTTACCCTAATATTGATCTTGAAATATTCTAATCCAAAATACTTGTTTGTTAGGTCTAATCGATGGATATTTATATTGATCTAATTGTCTCATGTAAATAAGGAATCAAAACAAAATGAAACAAAATTAACATTAGGTATTTTCAAACATGCGCTAGCTGTATAAGCGAATTTACATTTGAAAAAACACATGTACCTGCACAAGAAGATTATAATACGACGTGCCTAGCTCTTCGTGCGCATAATGTAATAACAGAAATATGAATAGAAGTGTTAGAAGATAATTTTGTAAGCTCGATTAAAACGAAACTCACCATGAATTCGTATTAGAAAGTCCGACCGCAACCAAAATCGCTAGCTAATGCAGAGACCGTGATCCCAAGATGCGTAGTAAACATATATGGCTCATTAATCTCTTTCTCATATCAGTTTCCATAGCCTTACCTGAATTATAACTCTCTGTGACGTATTTTTCAAATATTTCGAGCTTCACCATTTGTCGCCTTGATCAATATAGTTCATGTCTTGTTTGTACCTAGTTCGAAGGTACTACTTACCAACGTTGTTGTGCTGAGAAAAAAAAGAGTGTCCACCACTGTCTGCGTGGGTGGCCCGATGGTTATGAATTTGACAGGTAAATATAGCTAACTGGAATTCAATATTAAATATGGAAAGTCTGTTGCTTTTGGAAACCTGATTATCAGTTGTTTCTCTGGCTTGTACAATCAAGACCGCAGGTGGGTTATGCAAAATTTAGTTCTTCGGCGAATTCAGCTTGTACAATCAAGACCGCATGTCAATATTGAAACTTGGATTTAACTCAACTTCAAAAGTTAGGTCAACATGAAAAAAATGTTCAAACCTATATATGCAACTCACAGAGATTTTATCTTACCGATATTAGATAACCAACAAAGTATGAATATCGTGTGTGTGATTTCTCTACGTGCAAGTGAATAAGAATGTGTCGGTCTTCTCAGGGTGGTGTTATTACCTGCGCAAGGTCGTATTTAATCTATGTAACAATAATTATATATTATATTTGGTAGTACAAATGCACACGCAACTATATATTTCTAAATTAGTGGTTGAGCCACGTTCGTTGCCTATTTAACATAACATGCGAATATTGATATGAATATAATATATATATATATATATATATATATATATATATATATATAATTTAAATTAATTTAATCTAAATTATGTTTAACATCAAAGAGTAATTATCTCAAAATATTATATTTTTGGTATAATCAGCTTAAATCAACTTTTATATTTACTCAAATACGTCTTAGGACTTCGCAAAAAAGTATATGTGGGAATAAACAAGTCATGTGAAATTTCCGATCTTTTTCTTTATTTACGTCAACAATCATATAATTCAACAAAACAATATATATATACAATTTATTGTTTAATTAATCGCAAAGTAAACCCTCACCATTTGGTAACATATAAGTTAATTACACATTTTTATTTCATTCGACTCAAATTCTGCAAAAAATTAGTCCGATGTCTATTTATTAATATTTAAAGTATACTTTGGAATAAACTAGTACGTACTATTCTGTAATCATAAAATATTCCATGTTTTGTTTTCTTAACTGGACAAGCTATGTTTTAATAGCAAATTGGCGAGCATCGTGCGAAATTCTCGATCTTTTTCCGAATTATATAGTTCAACAAAACAATATAGGTCTACTTTATTCGAATAGGTGGTGAAACGGAACTCTTGAAAGCGATTCCATGTTTTATTCTTAATTAAAGTCAATGCATGAAACAGTGCAAGCGGATACTAATTAAATTTATATGCACAAATATTTAAATTGAAAGTATACTTTTTGTATCCTAAATTTACATAGCATTATGATTTCGAGCCACTAGTCATACCGATGAAGGAATATAATAGAAAATTAATTAATTTTCTATGTTAAAATATTATTTTTTATTGCAAATATAGATAGAACTGACCTGTATCAAATGATACATACTTTTTAATATATACTTCCTACTATCGATTGAGTGTTGGGATCGATAAAAAAAAAAAAAAAAAGAAGCCAAACACAACCAAGAAATTAGGACTTATATAAAATAATTGAATGAGTTGGAATCTTTCAATTTTTTTTTTTTTTGACAACATTATCATCATTTAGGCGAGTTATTTGAATAAAGGAAAATTTAATTAATTTGGGTTAGAAATCAAAAAATTGGAATAAAGGAAAATTTAATTATTTGTCTATTAATTTCTCATTCTTTATTATACGAATTACTGATAGGAAATGATATGTTTATTTATATCATTCATTTTTTACAATGAGATTTGCGAGAACCTTTAGAGTTATTCTCCAGCAACTTTCTATACTACGAAACAGATAGGCCAAAAATTCTTGCGAACGAATAACAAATTATGTCTGGTGATTTTTATTCTTTCAATGTTTTATTTGACTTTGACCATTTCAAATTATCAAATCAAAGGAGTAAATTAACAAAATATTACTAAAAAACAAAAAGTTGATGGACTAAAACTCAACTTTAACAAATGGAAGGAAGAAAACTCAAACTATGATAAATTAAATTTCCGATATTTTCTCTATATATACAAGAACTCAGTACACATATTTTCCGGGGAACAATATTTATATGTGTTTTTTTTTTCTATTTTTTGGGTCGATGGTTTGTTTTACTCGTTGAATATACATATATTTGGTCTTGATTCAGACTGAAAATGAGAAATCTCAAGCCATAAATCAAACTACGGCTTTTAATTTCAGTTTGAAACGAAATCACAATGTCAAAAAATCATAGATTTCGATTTTTTTTCTCGATTTCGAGTTATGTTTGCAGTTAGATAATCATAATTAAGCAGATCAAATATCGTGTGAGAAGTTACTTGCTATATATAATTAATAAAAAAACTCAGCTTTGGAAAAAAATGTGTTCGATTTTTTTGCAATGATTAACAACTGAAGTTTGATATCGTCAGAATTAATTTGTACAAATATGACTGATATTTCTAACAGAATTTGCAGCATTTGGCAATTAAATAATTTAATAAAAATAATAATGATAATATAATTTGTAAACCTGGGCACCCTAGTACATAGGGTCAAAGAACATTCCCATTGGCCATTACAGTTTTGATCTCCTTGGAAGAATAATTTTGTATCACTGCACACTTGCACGTCGGGATCAGAGACAACGTCCGTGGTATGTTGAATGAAATTGAAAATGAAAAGAAAAAGAATTCGCATGGCAAAGGAGTTGGCGGTGAAAAGCCGAAATGAAAATGAATTTGTCCGACTGTACAAACGTAATCAACTACCCTATTTATAAACCAAAAAAAAAACGCATTAGCTAAGTACATTTCTTATAATTTAAAAACACAACTTAACACTCCCCTCAATCTTGGAACAAGTCTATAATTCCAAGCTTGAATAAAAGATATTGATGTTGACTTTTGCCCAATTCCTTGGTGAACAAATATGTTGGCTGCTCTCCAGTTGAAATGTGTGATGTTTTGATCAGCGCCCTTGTCACATATTTTTTCTCACACTAGATGCCACTTTTATCTCTCTATGTTTTGTTCTCTTGTGATACATTGGATTTGCTGCGTTGTGCAATGCATCAATAATGTCAAGAAGTGTCAACTTCACCCCATGTCTTTCAAAATTCAAACATCCAATGCACTCTGCCTCAGCTTATAAAGATCTTGAAACAGTTGCATGCTTCTTAGTTTTCTATGAAAACAAAGAAATTCCAAGTTTAATACAATAACCAGTAGTAGAGCTTCTATTCATGGGACAAGTTCCACAATCGAATCACAACAGACCGTCAAATGAAGTGAGCTTTAGGCTCACAATAACATTTCATTACCATGTGTGGAATTTAGGTATCGTAATACCCTCAATGTCGCTTCCAAGTGTGAATGCTTTAGGATTGTTCATGACTCGCGCCTTCCAACAGAGGATCAATATCGGCATTTGTCCCGAGAGTACACGGACCCTCACCCGGACCCCCACACGGGGTCCGTGCCTTTGTTTCCTCCTTAGTGCCAAGAACCCAAGACTACACGGACCCTTACCCGGACCCTGACACAGGGTCCGTGCCTTTGTTCCTTTCGGAGTGCATTTTTCCAGAGTCTACACGGACCCCCACACGGACCCTGACACGGGGTCCGTGTCCACCCTTCTTTCCGAACCTTTCACCCGAGTCTACACGGACCCCTACACGGAGGTAGGCACGGGGTCCGTGTCCTTCATATTTTGGGAAAAATATTATGACATGTTTGAGGTTTGATGTCATGGTTTAGTACAATGATTTGCAAGGTCGAGCCATGGCAAATTGTAGAATGTTCTAAGGAATGATTGAGCTTGAGAGTAAGTATGATTTCTACGTTTAAGTTATGCAATTTAAGTAAGTGAATTCATGATAGTATGTGCAGCGACGGCCCCGATCGAAGTCCAATAAATCCCTCAACGCCAAGTAAGTATGTTTGACGTGCAAAAGAAAATATTTCAAGATTTTGAGGTATGCTAAATGTCTTGTGACCAAATTATATTTAGGATTGGAAAGCGTTAAATTATGAACGGGGACCAATCCGCCCGTTAAATTATGAACGGGTTAGATCGTGGTTGGAAAGCGTTAAATTATGAACGGGGACCAACCAGCCCGTTAAATTATGAACGAGGATCTCATGTATGTGGCAGTGGATACGTCTCTGTCAGCCCAGTACTGTGGTTGTCTGATCAGGCATTTATTATGTTATGGGTCACTTGCTTTGAAACATCCTCTACGCAAAATGATGAAGTTATGTATGTTCAAGTATGCAGTATGTTTATGAAAGTTTATGTTGAGGGCACGTCTAGTTATGTACGTACGTATGTTCAATTTATTATGCAAGTTCTAGTTTCAAGTTATGTACGTCATATTTTAAAGTTGCATGCGAATTTTTATTACGTAGTACTCGTTATTCCAGTTTATACGTGTTGAGTCTTTAGACTCACTAGACTTGATCGATGCAGGTGACTATGTTGGTGAGGAGACAGGAGGTGGCGACCAAGGGGCAGGCTTGGACTGAGTGGCAGGCTAGACTCGAGGACCGCAATGTCTACGTTTTTTGCAAAGTTTCAAAATACTCTGATTTTTAAATATCTGGATGCGAAATATTTTGAGACAGTTTCTTTTAGCAAAATTTTATTGGTGACGGATGATTTTGAGATTTATTGTTATGAATGTTGAGTGACGACCGTATGGATGTTTACATTTAAGAAAATTTTTAATTTTTCCGCAAATTTTAAGTATGAAAAGTACGGTACGTTACAACAGTGTCTTAACAGATACATCGAAAATAACATAAACTAGAATCAGAACTGAGAAATAACAGTCTTCTTCAGAGCCCCAAAACTGAATCTGCTCTTCTTCTTCTAACATTTCTTCTTTGTTCTTATCTGATATGGGTTTGGTGGGTGAGTGATATGGTTGTCACTCAATAAGCGGGGGCGAAAATAACTCTCAGTTTTCGAAATCATTTTCAACAGAAACAGTAATACAAATAATATACAGAAACTCTTATTTTCAGAACAAGAATCAATATTCAGGAATCAGAATTCAGAACAGAAATCAGAAATTTAACAAGTAAACACTGAGCACGTTTGTGAATTTCTTAGCTAAACTGATATCAGTCCCCTGTATGTTATCTCCTCTAAGGGTTGAGGCCAGTAATCAGTAATCATTATTCAGTAATGTTCAGAATATATATTCCTACCATTAGTTCACTAGGTTTCAGTGCTTCAAAAATCAGATATCAGAAATCAAAAATACATGTACTTTGCTTCAAAACAGAAGTCATCATACGGTTTTCAAGACATTTATGCATAAGCCCACTTATTGTACTTTGCTAGAAAGTTTCGGTTGAATTCTGGAAATCTGCTTGCTCTCGCTACTGGATTTTACTGCTTAGGGCACTCTCTTAACTCGAATTTTCAAGTGATATTCAAGATTTGTGTAACACTAATTCAGAGATTTGATGGCTGTTATTTATATGTAAAATTCTGACTGTTAGTCTCCCAATTAATGGTCATAATCTGCCATGATGTGCCATTAACAACCTTTATATAATCGATGTGTGTGGTATGGATAATGGTCTGAAAATGTTGTAACACGAGATTAATCAATATGACCATTTAATTAGGGGTATAATTTTAAGTGAGGGGGTCTGTTAATTTTCTGAAATTTTATCGTTGGAGCCAGGAGAGGTTGTTACGGGACTTCATCGTTTTTTTACAGTAACAATATCTATTTAGGTTGAAAGCACTCCTTCTGAAATTACATTATCGTCTACGAAATCGAACCCTCTGTACAAATTTTTCATTCTAATATTTTGAATTCAATCTTGCTCCTACAGATACAATTGGCTGACAATCGTTTTGATCCCCTAGATATCCGCAGTGAAATGGATACGAGTCGTGGTGTTCCTCCCTCTACAACTACACCATCAGCAGAGAACCCTATCGAGAATACCTTACAATGGATTGTTGTTGATCCAGACCTCGTTCCACTGGAGGAAATTGCTCCGAGTGAACCAGGGAATCCCGTTGATCTCGAGAATCCTCCTGATCGCGAGGCTTATCTGCGGGCGTTTCCCCCACAACCGCCAATTTTTCGAAGGTGCTCCAAGTGACAAGCAGGGTATAGCACTGATTTTTCCACTCCGAAGAAACCACGCATTTCCACCTACTTCTCCCTTGATCCGGAGTTTTCATCAGTAGATGACTCCAACGATGAAAACTATGAACTGGTTGCTCGAAAGCATTTTTTACTCTCTAAAAAGTCATATGCTTCCTCATCTACCTCTGTCGCTCCACCTAAGCAATCTCATGATCATTTTCAAGAGGTCTGTTTCTCGTCTGAGGACGAACAATCGCTGGCTGATTTTCTGAACAGCTTGAGAGACACAAAAAGGTGTCAGGAATCGGCACAAGAAGCGAGTGAAGCCATATCTGAGTCATCCCAAGAGGTCCCATCGGAATCTGAATCCATGCCTGAAGCAGAAAAATCTTATTCTGGTTCTGAATGAGCTGCTGCTTCTGGGGAAGATGCTGAAGAATCTGAGTACGGTGTTGAGCCAAGTGCTGGCAACACTAACAATGAGGACTATGATATCACTACTTTCTTCTCCTCAAAATTTTACTCTGTGTCTAGTGTAAGTCAATGGTACCTATATGCACACAGAGAATTCATCGAGGAACGCAATATTGATTATGAGGCGTACGACAAATACAACTTGACCATTTTTCTACAGTCCTGAAGGCTGAGTTCAACTGTTAAGTCCGTTCTGCCCTATGCACGAAAACCGATCCTTGCATTCTACTGTAATCTGGTCTCAAGTGTTGGGGATGGAATATCAGCCAAGTTTGGTCGGGTGTATGTCCGAGACACTATCTATGATTTCTCAACATACACCATAAATGAGTTCTACAATACTCCAGTTGAAGATGATGAGTATGAACTCCCACACATTGATGCCATTACTTCTGTTCTAATCGGGGGGCTCATCACTGAATTTCCAAGCCGCCCCAAGCGTCTTGTTGTGTCCAATTTGGCATCATTTTACTATGTCCTTCATAAGACGGCCTTTCGCAACTGGATTCCCTCGTCCAACACCACTGTGGTGACCCGACCACAAGCTATCACCCTGTTTACCATTGACACGGGTCGCAAGTTTAATTTTGGGCAGTCGGTATTCACCACTATCCTTCAGTTTGCGGAAGGCGGAATGAAATCAACTAAGCTTCATTTTCCCTCCCTGATTTTTAGAATCCTGGAGTCACAGGGCTTTGTTAAAGAAGCTGAGGACCAAATGATAGACGTCGGTAAATCGCTAAAAATTTCCTCTGCTTATTTCAAACGGAATCGGGTCGTGGATCTCTCTTGGTCTGCTGCAAGAAGTGCCCCGGAGGTTGATATCACTGCCCCTTCACCTGCTGCTGGTGTTGCCCCGAGTGTTGGCAACACGAGCCCCTCATCATCATCCATCCCTGATGGCTTCATCTTGCTCACCACCTTCGAGATCCAAGCACAAATAGATTTTGGCCTTCAGCAAATCAAACAAGCCAAGGAAATCATCGCTTATTATGAAAATAAAATTGCTGATTATCGCCTACTTCTGGAGGTTGGCGTGCATTCTGTTCAAAAAGGGGGAGACATGGCGCCAAAAATTCCAAGAACTGATAAAGAATAAGCCAATGAAAACTGAGTCCCTATGTCTTCCGTCTTCTGTCTTATGCTCTCTATGTTCTCCTATTTATTTCTGATTGATTGCTTTTCCATCTTTGCTTTTATGGTTATGTTCTGCTATTCAAATAATAATTAATGAACTCTGATTTCTGTTGTCTCTATTTGTCTTATCTTAGTACCTGGTGTTGCGTGTTAGTGTTGACAACACTGCCCACAAAACCAATAACCTAACATGTTCAACTCAAGGGGAGATGCACTTTGAAACTTAGGGGGAGCTAAACTGATTACAAGGCTGTCTGTCATCATTTTCGAAAGTTTTGTCTAGAAATGCAAAAAGGGGAGATTGAAGGGAATATTTTATTCCTAATCAACTAAGATTTTATTTTTATTTTGCATTTCTAGAGTAATTTGAAGATTTGTTTCCCTAGATATAGATAATATTATTCTTGGAATTATTCAATACACTTTGGGAACTTATCTATAAGATATATTATACTAGATTTAAAAGGTTGATTTCTAATAAAACTCATGGGTTTCCTTTGTTCATAGGTGAGGAATATCTACGGAGATTGAGGTGAAGAATAAATATATGTGGTGATCGAATATTGTATATAGAGGGAGAAGAACGACTTACGAGCACTGGAGTTTTGGTGAACCTAGTCAAATTCAGTATTGAAGATTCGTATGAAGAAGTTTGAGTGATTTACTCACAAAATCATCGTGTTGTTGTCTAATGTTGACGACACTCGAAGAACAACACTGACGCAGAGTGTTGATTGAAGAATGATTGTGTTTGGTTTTGTGCAATATATTTTGTTTTTATGCATCTTGTTTTTTAGTAATGATATTTTGATGTATTTTGGTTTCTTGAATGTCAAGGAATTTAGGTTTGTTAGCCTCACTAGTATTGTTTTGTGTAAACGATTTACGTACATTTCTAGTGAATTTTTGCCATGAGGCATCACAGAAGTATTTGTACTTGTGCACGATTTAAATAACTAGTGTTCATTTATTAAATTTCACGAGAGTACTGAATATTATTTTTTGTTGCACTGTTCTGTGCTGGTGTTGACAACACCAAGTATAACACCAAATTCTGATATACTAGTTTACAATTATTTCATGTACGTTTATGAGCAACATATCCTTTCATATTTAAACTTCATCTCCTGTAAACTCAAGGTCTCATTTTGCAATGAATTTCAAATTCATCCAACTAACTAATCAAATTTTAATTATATGCAAACACAATCATAATTTTATCGTATACATATGAGACTCAAATAAGAAAATAATTTTTTTGGCTCACTAAATTTTTCTATTTGAGTTTTAGTACATTATGATTTTCAAAGTTTGATTTATTTTCCCAAACTCAAATACTATACATAAAATTCAAGTATGATTGAGAAAATAATTATGACAATGTTTACAAAAAAAGAATTAGTGTACTCAATATATCTCAAACGGCGCCCGCATGGGCTTAGCTCAGTTGGTCAGCAGCAGTAAATCTTGGAGCAATGACCAGAGATTGAGTCTCACAAGCGGCAGTGTGGGAGTTAAATTCCCTCCAATGAGGGGGAGCTCCTTGTGCGCGGCGTAGCATAAGGTCTAGCTGCTGCTGGTTGGCTGAGTCACCATGATTTACCTCCTCTCACATTCCTGTCGAGCCGGGGAGTGAGGGGCGCATAAGGTGAGCGATTTCACCTTTTGGAGCAATATATCTCAAACGGCATACGATGACAATTAGATTTGAAATTATGATTATTCCACAAAAATAGAAGCTAAAATCTTGAGTACATTAATGCTAATAAATTAACATTAATTACTCTCAACTATATCCTTATCATTAATGTTAGCAATGTCCGAGCCCTCGTACTCATTCAACTCCACCAACATGAATTTATTAAACCATAATCACATTCTCGTCTTCTTGGATTAATCCAATATATATATAGACACACTCTAGGTTCCTATCCAAAAATATATTTCCTAATTTATTTGTTCAAAAAAGAAAAAAAAATCATTCCAAAAGAAAAAAAAAAAAGAAAGAAAAGAAGCATGGCTGCGTCCGATGAGGAAGCCAATTATGCAAATGAAATCAAAGACCGAAAACTCAAGGAGTTGAGAAAATTCATCGGAGAACAGGAAGTTAGGATCCAAACCCTACAGAACAGTTCCTTCCAACTAGCCAACTATTACTTCGTTTTCCAGGGCGTCATTTTAGCCGCAATATCCAACACTACTACCCTCGTGTGCTCCGATGCCTGGTTCGTTTTCTCACTCTCTCTTATGGCTGCCGTTCTAAACTTTTTCGCTCTCCTTTTGATCGGAAAAAAGTATGTCCGGGTCATGAACTTGCATGATGAAACCTGGTCCGAATACAATGCTTTGAAACGAAATAATAACGTCGAAGATCGCCATCATAACCCGACAGAAGGAAATAGTAACGACGAAGATCGCCATCGTAACCCGACAGACCAATTTTCTCAGGTAAAAAGATGTGTGGTTCTAGGGTTGTGCCTGGCAATCTTTGTGGGGTTTACAGCGGTGATGCTTTCGGGTCCATGGCGTATAATCTGCAAGCATGATAAGGTTTCGAGGCAATACAAGGAGGATTTAGAATGTTTCAAGCTTTGCAACGCCTCAAAATGCATGAAGTTTTGCTACGCGGTTTAATATCTTGTTTCATGCAATTATTAATGGAATGTTAGTTTTGCGTTGGATTGATGGTAAATTGTTATGAAATTAATAACTATTTTATATTTACTCATTTTCTTGTATTCTATAAATGTTCCATTAAATGTGTTTATGATTCGTTACACTTCTTTATCCATGAGATTGATTGATGTAAAATTGTTTTAAAATCCTTAATTAAAAATATATATTTCATAAATCTTAAAATTTCAAAATCACATTGATCCATGTTAGGCTCGTGGTCTTTTTATACACGACTTCAGCATTCAGTTATGTATAAAATTTTAATCCTACAATAAAAGGGATGTTGGATAAATAAAGTATGGTAAATGATCATTTTTTTAAAAAAATAAAATGGATAAACGTGATATTATAGTCAATAAAAACATTAATAATCAAAACCAACTCCATCTTATTTGTTTTTAGACAAAATTATATAAGCTACATTTAACTCACCAATGTCCGTTGGATAAAGTTTCATTTGTAGAAAACATTTCTTGAAAAAATATATTTTTGTAATTAAGAGAGGTAATGAAATTTGTTTGTTTTTTTTTAATTTTGAAATAGGACATTTTTAATAATTATGAAGTCATTGTATAAATTATTGGGTTGCTTAAATTTTGGATAAAATGCATATTTCAAAATAATGACAAAATTAATTATGAGTGATGACAGTTGAATTAAAACAGTGATCATATAAGATAAGTTGAAAGTGTAATTAAAATATAATTTTGGAAAAAAAATTGTAAATGAAATGAGTACGTTTGTTTGTACTTCTTTGAAATAAAAATATATATTCAAAAACACCAACAAATAATAGTGTAATATAATTTTTTTGTTTCCTTTTTTTAAAAAACACTTTATTTTAAAAAAAATTAGTAAAATATTTTTTTCAGAAAAACTACTTGAACGTGATCGTAATATTACAGATCATTATCGATGATGCTTCATCACATATCGAAGAGGGATCCCAACATCGATCCATGTTAGGCTTGTGGTCTTTCATGTCGGCAGAAGAAGAAATTAAAGCTCGTGCATTAAATGTGGGTTGACGAGAAAATTCAGACGAGAACGCATTTTTAAACGGACGAAAATTGCGAGCTCCATCCCCTCATTTCCAACGTTAATCTAAAAAGTGTGAAGCGTCTCGAAGCGCGGATATCGAGCTCCAATCTTTTCAAATTTAAGCGAGATTAGAACATGCTTAAGCGTGAAAAAACATTTTTTATCTTTAGTGTAATTGTAATTATTTCAAACCAATAAATAGATAAAATAATACATAAATATGATAAATTTAAGTCTGATGCATTAATTCTCATATTTATAAAAGCATAAAAATCTCAAAATTACAATCTTGTCGAATCATTATCAGACATGTTTAATCATAAAATTAAAAAATAAACATCTAAATTTTAAACCTAATTTATTATTTTAAAATAAAAAGACATACTTTCAAAATAAAAAATTAAAAATAAATATATATGATTAATTTGGCTTAAACATACTTAATTAAACACCAAATTATGCTTAATTCGGTCAAACTACAGTTTAACCGCTTTTTCTGCTTTTCTCCGAAGCATGCCGTTTTTGTCGAGCTCAAGCTTAAGCATGCTTAAGCGGAGCTTAAGTGGGCTTTTTAGAAAACTTCTCATTTCATATCATTCTTTTTTCGAGTTTTCTCTCATCTTATAGCATTTGAGTTCTTAGTTCTATAATAGTTGGGAAGTGTTTGTTTTCCTATATTAAGAGAGTGTGTGTTCTCTTTCGAAACACAGAGAGTGGTTGTACACCATAAATTATTATAGTGGAATTATTTTCTTCTTGTCCGTGGTTTTTACCTTAATAATTTTTAAGAATTTTTCACGTAAATCTTGGTGTCCAATTTATTCTTTATTCTTATATTTATCCTCTCATGAAATTACTGTACATGAGACCAACACTTTATACACGACTTCACCATTCAGCTATGTATAAAATTTACTCCTACATTAAAAAGGATGTTGGATAAATAAAGTATGGTAAATGATTACTTTTTTTAAAAGAAAATAGAATGGATAAACGTGATATTACAGTCAATAAAAACATTAATAATCAAAACTAACTCAATCTTATTTGGTTTTAAGCAAAATTTTATAAGGTACATTTAACTCACCACTGTCCCTCGGATAAAGTTTCATTTGTAGAAAACATTTCTTCAAAAAATATATTTTTGAAAATTGAATTAAGAGAGGCAATGAAATTTGTTTGTTTTTTTTAAAATTTTGAAATGAGGACATTTTTAATAATTATGAAGTCATTTTATAAATTATTGAGTTGCTTAAATTTTGGTTAAATTGCATATTTCAAAATAATGACAAAATTAATTATGAGTATAATGACAATTGAATTAAAACAGTGATCATATAAGATAAGTTGAAAGGGTAATTAAAATATAATTTTGGAAAAAAAACTGTAAATGAAATGGGTGCGTTTGTTTGTCTTTCTTTGAAATAAAAATATATATTCAAAAACACCAACAAAATAATAGTGTAATATATAATTTTGTTGTTTCCTTTTTTAAGAAAACCCTTTATTTTAAAAAATTTAGTAAATTATTTTTTTCAGAAAAATTACCTGAACGTGATCGTAATATTAGAGTTCATTATCGATGATGCTTCATCACATATCGAAGAGGAGGGATCCCAAACATGAGTGAGTCTCATGTGAGACCGTCTCACGGATCTTAATCTGTGAGACAGGTCAATCCTACCCATATTGACAATAAAAAGTAGTACTCTTAGTATAAAAAATAATACTTTTTCATGGATGACCCAAATAAGAGATCCGTCTCACAAATATGATCCGTGAGACCGTCTCACACAAATATTTGCCCCCAAACATTGATCCATGTTAGGTTCGTGGTCCTTTCATTCGCCAGAAGAAGAAGAAGATGAAAGCGCGTCCATTAAATAAGGTAGTTGGCCGATAGGTTATTGAATCTCAGGCCGTAATTCAAACTACCTCTCATTAAATAAGTTAGTTGGCAGATAGATTATTAAATCTCAGACCGTAAATCAAGCTACCTCTCATTAAATATGTTGTTGGCAGATAGATTATTGAATCTCAGGCCGTAAATCAACTTTTTTATTGCATAAAAAATAAAAAAAATAACTTTAGATAATTAACCATTGGATAATTAACCACGTGAGAATAACTTTCTTACATATATAATATAATTTTTTTTAATAATTAGTACTATACATCATAATAACAGGTAGGATCGATTCAAAATTATTTAGATCGTTTCGTCTCGTCTTCCTTGCACGTTCCTTGCAAGTGGAGAGAGACAATATCCACAATATTCATGCTGAAATCATGTCCTCTGACCTTCCATGAGGGACCTCTTTTCTCAGATATATACACATATCACCATTTTTTCAAGTCCGAACTAAACAAGCACAATTAGCTTGCAATCATGTTGGATACAGCTCTGAAAAAATGCAGCCAAAATTACAGAGAACTGACGATGATAATTGACAAACAAGAGAAACAGCTCAGGTTTCTTGAAACAAAAGCAACTTATCTTTCCATGTTTTATTTTGCATCCCAGTTGCTTATCTACCTTTCGAATTCGAACCCATCGGCCTACCACTGTAGAAATTGGTGGAAACTCTTCTTCGTTTCGGTTTCGCTCGCGGTTGTTTTCGGGCTAAATTTCACGACCACCATTAGTAAGTACCTCCGAATAAAGTATGAACAAGACAGGAACTATATTGATCAAAGTGATAACTATGTTTTGGTGAATCTGGAAAATTATGCCGAAGAAGCAGCAAAGGGTACTTCAAGTAAGGAAACAGCAATCGATATGCTAAAGGCCTGCAAGGTGAGTAATGGACCAGATATGTTTGCTGTGTATTTACGGTACGCACATATTGGAATCACGGTCTTTGCCTTAACATCATTTACGGTTCTAGTTTTGCATACTTGCACACTATGTGGTCAGACCCTCTAATCGGAGTTCAGGGTCAGTTTCTCTCTTTCTTTTTTATTACAAGTGGGGCGGGCTTGGAAAATGTGGAACTCGAGACGTACAAGCAACCAAAGGTTCACAAAATTATCCTCTACCTTCGACTAACTTGTAAAAGTCTCATCTCTGTTACCTTACCTTTGCTCCATCTTTTTCTTACTACCTCGCCTGGACTAAACTTACTTATCCTTATGTGTGTGTTTCGTTTTGTATGTATATTCTTGTGTGTGTTTCGTTTTTTTATGTGTATTCTGTTGTACATATTTCTTTTAATCGTTTTTCATCTCTTTTCGTTCACTTTTTCTAACATTTCTAGTACCAACTGGGAAAGTGGGAACTCCCTGAGACTCCTAACACCAAAATATGATGAGATGGCATTGGAAACTGTTGACATGCACGATATCACGACAATATTCCGATAAAAAAAGACAAAAAGTGCAAATTAGTAAATTAGTAGAATATAACCGCGAATTGTTCGACGATATGACAAAAAATAGAATATCGTAAATGTAAATTTTGTTATTTAATTTGTACTAAATACGTAAATAAAGGCAGCTTCAAATAATCGGTTATATGTTATTTAGTTCTCCACAATTGATTCCTTTCCATAGCCTCCCGCATCAACATCAGATCCACCTCGTTGATATTAATTTTCTCCACGTGCTTCATCTTTGGCCTTCACATGATTAATTCTCCACCTGCGGCATACGTCTGGCACCAAGTTGCCAAAAGACAAGTAGATTTTAGTTCACATAATTAGTAAGTTACCGGCCTGAGAGGTACGTGACATATATCCCTCATTCTCAGTTTCTTCCACTTTGAATCGGCATCCCTGACCGGTCGCCGCAGCCGCAGCAGTCTCTTCCAGGAAAGCCGAATTCCCTGAAGCCCACAGCCAAAGAAATAACTAATTTAGAAACATACATATAATTTGTTCTACACAAGATCCTCTTTTGTTTACTATAGATTTTAGAAATTCTTGGATATCCTAATTTTAAATTTTAACTATATAATATCTCATGATTAGCCAATGATTACTTGTATTCCAAAGATCCTCATGATACCTTCTCACATAAAATATATGTAAAAAAATCATGTATTTTAGAGTTCAGATCATCAAGAATATATATCTTCCCATATTTGAACAAAAAAATTAAAATTTTATGTATATTTTTTTCTGACAAATCAAGTTTTAGTCTCCCTGATCAGTATTCCAGAAAAAACATTTCTAGATCATGTTGTGCCAAACACCATGATAGTGAACAATCAACTCATTCTAAACCAGACTCTAGCTTGCTGGCTTCATGAGAAGGAAACAACAACTTGATTAACCCCTCTTTCCCATATTGCAAAAACTTGTGTGAGATAGTCTTATGTGTCGCATTTGTGAGACGGATCTATTATTTGCGTCATCAATAAAAAAAAATATTACTTTTTATGCTAAGAGTATTATTTTTTATTGTGAATATGTGTAAGGTTGACCTATATCACATATTAAGATCCGTGAGACGGTCTCACAATCTAACATCCCTTTCCATATGTCAGATTTCTTTTATGTTTTGTTTTTTATCATCTACCTCTGCTAAAGACAACAGATAATAGATCAATACTGAGTTTGAACGGTTGAGACCACGCCAATTGATAAAATGGACAATCAATGAAATTCTGGGCATGAGTAATGAGTTATTATCTTTTTAACTATGGAAACATTGGCTAAAACGTCTATTTTTTCCCATCCTCAGCGAATTTCTACTTGACTATGTCCTCATTATGTCCGCCTACGCATTGTTTCTGAAGCTTGTGCCACCTACAATTCAAGTGAAAAAATGTTGTGAAGGGGCTTAAATTTAAAACTGGACCACGCATTGTCCATCAGAGAATGTTAATTTTTTTCTGTTGAATCATATCTTAGGAAGCAACATCAGAATATTTATTACCTCTTCATCAAAAATTCGTTTTCGAAACGATAATCAAAAGAATCAAAGTTTGCAGTAAAACTAAATCTTTTATTATAATTCATCATGTGTATGATTTATCATGATATGTACATATACTCGTGTGTGCGCGCACACACATACACATCGAGTAAATATGTTCATCCGTCTGAAATGAAATAACAAACCAAGTCTCACAGTTAAAAAGGGGTTCTTAAGGGCAACTCCAACCCTTGCTCCACAATGGAGTTGCTCCATTGTGGAGCAAGGTTTTTCACTCCAATCCAGCACCATTTTTGGTGCTGGACTGGAGTTGCCTTAAAAATCACTCTAGATGTGGCGCAGCACTCTTTTTTTTAATTTTTTTTATTTGTTTTTAAATAATTATAAATATTTAATATTTTATTATATATTAATTATATAATTAATATATTTATTTTTTAATTTTTAAAATAATTTTTTCTTGAAACATAAATATTAATTTAAATTTTTTTAAAACTTTTTTAAAAAAATTAAATAGATATTAAATTAATTTAATAAACAACCAAATTATATTACTAGTACATTAAAATGATACAATTTACAACATAATACGAAATAATTTTAAAAACAACAACAAACAAACAACAAAATTACTATACAAACAATAAAATTTATTAAATGATATTTAGTAATCTGATAAACCAGATCCTGATATAATGAAATAATATAATTATATTTATTATGTATAATTGTGTAATGGAATTATAAATAGTTATTATTGAATTAAAATTAATATTATAAGAATATTTTGAGAATATTCTTTTTTAGTGTAAAATGTAGTGTAGATAGGTTGAAGATGAATTTAGTGTTATACTATTGTAGTGCAAAATATAGTGTAGAATGTAGTGCAGTGGGTTGGAGATGGTCTAACCAAGTCCATTGACAATTCAACCCTCAATTTTCAGCAATCTCTCTGGATATCTCCCCAGGCCTATTTTGGTCAATTTCGTGTTCGCCTTCCTGCAGGAATGGTCTTAAACAGTAAATTTGATCAACTGAAAGGGACTTTCGGGTAAATTTCCATCGATAGCCATAATGATGTCTGATGTAATCGAAGAATATATAAATAGGTAAAAATTAATTATGTTATTCTTATTTTTCAATTTATTATTTCGTCTCACAAATCAAGTTGTGTTTCTTTCAACATTTCATATCACAAGTCAAACAGATGTGTAAAATACTTATCTGACACAATTAACTTGACTCAACATGATTAACTCGACTCCACCCGATTTTTTTATTTTAAAAAATTTATAAAAATAATATTTTAAACTCATAATAAGAAAATCTCTATGATATATAATTTAAATTTGAAAGTCTAATCGTAAAAATTAAAGTATATTTATTAAATTAAATAAATATTTTTTAAAAAAATGTACAATATATATATATATATATATATATATATATATATATATATATATATATATAAAAACATAGGAAATATTTATTAATTATATATATTTTAAAAAATAAATTTTCGAGTAAACAACCCGATTATTTTTTCGGGTAAGATATTGGGTCCAACTTGACTTGACCCGAATCCAAAAACTTAAAATTCAAACCTAATTTTTCGAGTCCATTTGTGTTTGTTTGGTGGGTCGAGTTCGATTTTGACATCTCTAATTATTGTAGTCAAATAAAGTCCGACATCCCGTGAATAAATGAATAAATGTTAAGTTTCAATAATTAATCAATTTAAAAGGTTGGTGTATATATAGATGTATGCAGTACAAATTCACATGAACAAGGTGGAATAACGGGTTGGGTGTAAGCAAGGACGAAGTTAGAAAATAGAAGTCGGTAAAAAAAATTAAGGATGGAAAAAACAAATATTAGGAAAGAAAAAGGTACAAAAAATATAATTAATTTTAGACTAATAATCAATGAAATTAAAATATTGAGTGGCGCAGATGTGTGCTTCTGTTGGTGTAGGGTTGACAATGTGGCGAGGTGAATGTGGGTTTTGACGTTGCGTCATCCCCATCTCTGTTTTCAAAGTATGTTCTCGTTTTCATTCTCGCTTCTAGCTAATCGGGAAATCCTCATCGCCGACCTCGTGGGATTAAATCTCCGTCTTCGCCCTCGTCTTTTTTCAAATATCCATCGAGTTGGTCAATGAGTTTTTTTTATTATTAATAAAATTATTATTATTATTATTATCGCGACGGATTCGAATATGAAAATTGTATTCATACCTACCTAAATTGTTCCTGGGATTCAAAAAATCCTCAAATCAATCCTGTTTCAAGTTTTTTCCAGAGAGCCTCGAACCGAGTTGGGTGGGTATTGGGGGACACTAAAGATGTAAACAAATCGAATCGAGTCAAATATGACAAAATTTTGAATTAGTTTTATTGGAATTCGATTCGAAATTCAAATTTTTTACTCGAGTTCAATTCGAAGTAAAGCTTGAGTTCGGTTCAAAAAATTCGAAAATATTCATGAAATATTCAAATTATTGCTCAAAATAAGTACCACAAATGCTTAAAATTTATTTATTTAATATATAATTGTATTAATAAAATATTATGGTTCACGAAGTATCGAACAAATAATTTGGGTTCAAGTTTGATTCGGAAAAAGTTCGAATATATTCGAGAGCGGCTCAAATTCGATAAGCTCGAATACGAATAAAATATTTTTCAATTCGGTTAGAAAAATTCGAAAACCGACTCAATTCTTTTAATCGGTTACGGCAAGATGTCTCTCTCAAATTTTTATTTTTAAAAAAAAAATTGGTATGAAATTGGGTGATGGAGATTGGATGTGGCTTATCTACTTTCTCAAATTTTTATTATAAAATTTTATATTAAATATAATAATAATACAGAAAAACAATTAATTTTTCCAAATTTTCATTTACTATTCCTTTTTTCTGCCAAAATTCTGTAAGTGATCTAAGTAGGTGGTTTCTGTTATTTTTATTGTATCTTGTGAACTTTTAAGCTAGATAATGATATTTCATTTAATTTTTTGTTTTGTAAAACTTTTTTTTTTTTTGAAAAGAAATTTCATTAATCATGCAGCAAAGAGTTACAATAATCATAAATGTGCTTTAACTTTTATCTAAAATTAAAATTAGTAAATTTAATATATTACCAAATGATTAAGAGTGAGTTTCGATACTTAATCAGTAACTTAAAAAATATTAAATAAGTCCAGTTTTTTTTTGGTTTTTTAATAATAAAAAAATAGACGTAGTTTTGACGTTTAGATAAATATAAAAAATTGATTTTATTTTTTAAAAAAAATAATTAAAAGTAAAAGTAAAAAAACTATAAATTCCAGCTTCCACAAAATACACTTTTAAAGTGTTTTTTAAAACTGATTTCATAATCATGCATTTTTTTTAAAAAAAAATATTTTATCCAATGAAATTCTTTAACCAAACATGCTCTATAGATAAAACTCTAAAATTATGAGTTTGGTGGATGTATCTGGGAGGGTTCCTCGTATTGATGGAATCAGTTGTTTTTTTTTTTTTTTTTAAAAAAGTAACATTGATTTCACCACTTTAAGTTGACTGAACCCGTCTAACTAGTCGATGTGTCGCATTATTAGGCGATCGTCTCTTGTGCTTGATAGTTAGTCATATGTGAGCTTGGAGAAGTTCCCTAATTTCTAGGCTTGATCCTAGAAATGACCATCCAAACCAAAGTCATATCAATTTTGTGAAACAATTACAAAAAAATAAAATAGGCCAATAGTATTTCTTCAATCCCGTGTTATAAAGGAGTTCAGATCGGGCCCATAATCTCAATAATATATATCAGCAATAATACAACTACAATGTATATGTGTGAAGGGCGTGCTTTTTATATTTTTGTTTGCGCTCGACTTTATTCTCCATATCATTGTTAAATATTAACAGAAGAGTAGTTCTCTTGTGAGACGGTCTCATGAATATTTATATGTGAAACGAGTTAATCATACCGATATTCACAATAAAAAGTAATACTATTAGCATAAAAAGTAATATTTTTTTATGGATTACCTAAATAAGAGATATGTCTCACAAAATACGACTCGTGAGATCGTCTCACACAAGTTTTTTCCTATTATAAAAGTACTTTTGAAAATTTATAAAAACTCTTGTGAGACGGTCTCAATGATTAATTTTGTGGGTCGAATCTCTTATTTTGGTCATTCATGAAAAAATATTACTTTTTATGTTAAGAGTATTACTTTTTATAGTAGGACCCTTGTGAGACGGTCTCACGAATCTTTATCTGTGAGACGAGTCAAACCTAACGATATTCACAATAAAAAGTAACATTTTTTTGCATAAAAAGTAATATTTTTTCATGGATTAATCAAATAATATATTCATGTCACAAAATACGACCGTAAGACCGTCTCACACAAGTTTTTTGGTCTATTTTTTATTGTGAATATCGGTAGGTTGATCCGTCTTACAGATAAAGATTCGTGAGACTGTCTCGCAAGAAACCTACTTCTGAAAATTATATGGCGAATCAAGACTTGGATTATAAGTTGTGAGAGCGGATCATTTGCTTCTTTAGATTATGTTAACTTGTGGTTGAAAAATTAGTTTTTTAAATATTGCACTTATCTAAATATAAATACGTATTATATATTTCTGTATTAAATTTAAGAATAATTAAATTAGGAAATGCATAAGGAAAGTTACATTTTTAGTCTTTCGATTTTCAATTTTGGTTATGTTAATAAGAAATATGCATTTTCATTTTTAATCATGTTATGATAAATTTTTATTTTTAATTTTGTAAATTTTATTTTTTGGATCCTATTTTGTCTATCGATTTTCAACAAAATGACCACATGTTATAGGACTAAAAAACATGCAAATTACAAACAATAAAATCTATTTTGATGTAAAATTTATATTGAAATAATGCCATTTTTGCAATAAATATAATATCCATTTCTAACTCATTTATTTCAAATCTTATACAAAAAAATATTATCGAAATATTCTTTAATTATTAATAATTAACATAAATAAATAAATATTAAAAAAAATCAATAATTAAACATTTACTTATAAAACTAATAAATAATTATAATTATTTTTTTTATGTTAAATATAACAAATAATTTTATTTAAAAAAAATGAAAATTATTGCTTCAAATTTGGCGCTTAGTGCAAAAGAGAGCACCCCATTGGAGCAATCAACTCTGCACCAAAATGACTTTTCATTGGAGATGCCCTTAGTGTTCGACTCTGTCTCTGTTTAAGATCACCGATTGATTTCTCACTCGAAGTTCAGCTCCGCGATGTATCGTCAACTAGTGCTGAGAAACAACATCAACAAAATCGTCTACTTGAGGGAGGCTCAAGAGGCCGCCGCTGAAGGTCGTTACGGCCATGAGACACGGCTGGATCCGAAGAGCGTGAAGCGCGACTTCCCAGCTACAGTATACCAGGACCGCAATCGAGATTCTCGCCGTAGCTCTGAGATCGTCATTTTTGTTGGCGAAGACAAAGCCCTTCGAAGCCTCACACCGGAGAACTTTATTCAATATGTGGAGCTAATTTTCGAGATGAATGAAGACACTAAAACGTTGACCGTGCGCGGAGTTCCAGCACGGGGGGCGGATGATATCTTACGCTTGGGGTACGTCTTCAAATCCGTCGCTCTCTCTACTTCTTTTTTTCTTTTTGGGAGCACTGAGATAAATCTTTTGGTTTTGGAATACTAATCTCACCGATGATTATACAGAAAAAGTAATTTTTATTTTGGAATATTCTGACTTTTATTATGTTGATGATCTTTAAATTTTAATAAAGTACATTAGACTATAATTCTATGTACAAAAAAAGAAATATCTATACACATAAATATGCCCTATACCTGTTGAAAATCCGCCCCAGCTTCTTCATTAATCAATATATTTCAATAGAGAATTCTTGCATTACAATTCTGTTGAATGGTAATGAGAATTTTGAGTTCCATACTTGGCAGTATAATTAAATTAAACCAAGCAATGCATTAAAAGCCACCTCAATTTCTGCATGCGTGTGTGAGGATTTTGAGTTCCACACATGAATTTTTTACCGCGGTAAGGATCGATGAATTAATAGCTTTCGCTGTGGGCTATAGGGCATTCGGATTTCCTGTCAAAGACTACAGTCACAGGGAAAGGGAAAGGGTTACTGTTTGGAGCTGCGGATTCAAGGCTGATGAGGTAAAGAACAAGAGTCAGACCTCCGCCGGAGATGCGGCCGACAGAGCGAAAGATAATGCGCACGAAGCGGAGGGAAGGGGTAAGGGAGTTGAGAGAACGGTTGTGGACAAGACGAAGGAAGCTGCAGGGAATGTGGCGGATACGACTAAGGGCGTTGCTCATGGAGCGAAGGAGAACACCGAGAAGGTGGTGGATGGCGCAGCGGACGCACCGCAGAGTGTAGGAGACCGGGCGAAGCAGACGGCGAAGAAGATCAAAGAGACGGTGGTTGGGAAGGCAGACGAAGCGAAGTCGAGGCGTTGAGCGGCGGAGCTGGATCTGATTACACTGATGGTACTTCGGTTAATTTCTTTTCTTAATATATGTGAAAATATAGTTAAGCATAAATATATGAATGAAGGGAGTAACATAAATTGAAAATTAATACTAATATTAGAAAGAGGTATTTTCTAGATTACGAAATAAATATTAGTGTTTTAGGAAATAAGAAAAGTAGCATATCAAATCAAATATATCAAAAGTTGGCATCAAAATAATTGTGATACACTTGTCCAACATATTAAAAATGAAAGATTTAAAATGAGTTTATAATGACTTACAATTGACTTCTATAGCAACTTGGGTTAATCATTTTCGTAAAGCGAGGACGAATACGAAGTAGTTGCTATAGAGTTCCATTCTGCAGTCACGCAGCCGCAGGCTCGGGCTCGGAACGTGACAGAATGGTATCAGAGCCGGTCACCAGCATGGAATACCGGGAAATAAGTGCTATGCGGGGCAATGTGCAACGTGCATGAGAGCCACCTCTTGAACCTGCGAGGCAGAGTGCTATATGACAGGAGCCACCTCTTGAACTTATAGGAGCCACCTCTAGATTCTCGGTGCTGATTGATCGAGGGGTCAGGCCGCGACGAGGATGTCGCGTTCTGAAGGAGGGGCGATTGTGATACCCTTGTCCCACATCTTAAAAATGAAAGATTTAAAATGAGTTTATAATGACTTACAATGAAATAGCAACTTAGGTTAATCATTTTCGTAAAGCGAGGACGAATACGAAGTAGTTGTTATAGGGGCCCATTGTGCAGTCACGCAGCCGCGGGCCCGAGCTCGGTGCGTGACAATAATACACGCCAATAAAATAAAAGTAGAAAAGGGATATTTTAAGAACTAGAAAAATGCACGTGTGTTGCACGTAAAAACCTAAATTGTTGAAAATATATGTACGGAATTTTGATAATATTTAAATGAATTAAAACATGGTTAATAACATTTATCAAATGAAATAAACTAAGCCATAAAAAATAAAAAATTTGACCATAGACGGTATATAAATCAGAGAAATTATCTTATCCACTTGACACACTTTCCAATATGCTTCTTGGTTGATTTTGACAACTCAACAACTCTTTGTCCAGGGACGGATCCAGAATGATATGTTTGGGGGGCCGGTCTACCTCAATTCCTGAACGTAGAAAAAATTCCAAGAATCCTTGTCTTTCCTTCTGATGTGTCTCCGAACTCGCGTCCCACAATATTTCACTCGTCAGTCGACAATATAGCAGATGTTTTGCAAAAGGTTATTATTTCAAATGGCTTTCTTGATTGTGTTTGTATTAACCAACTATAAAGGTTTTAAGTTGGGACTTTGTAAAAGCCCGTTATTTAGGTTTTCAAAAAAAAATTTGCAGAACAATGTCAAAAAACAGCGTATAAAAAGAATTAAACATGGACCATATGTGTAAACCTCGAAAGTCTTTAACCATTAGACTAATTATAGATACTTAAAATTTTGATGGGTAAAATAATATATATACTAAATAATAAAATATATCTTACATAGTAAAAAAAAAATTAAAAAAGTTCAGGGGGGGCCGTGGCCCCCTCCGGCCCTACAGTGGATCCGCCCATGTCTTTGTCCTAGTTTGTTATAATATTCATATAACTATTTTGGTATGCTCAGCAAATATCTGATCGTCTATAGCTATAAGATTAATAAATTTTCAACAACTATTTCTCAATCACTGTGACAAAAATTACTTGAAATCTCTTCAAATAACTATATCTTAGAATTGTGTCCTCATTTAATTTGACACAATTCAAGAAAATCATCTTTGATCGTCATTTTTTGGAAGCTTTGCAATAATGATTGCGTGCATCATGTCATGAGGATGATATAGTTTCAATCTCATTTGTTGTGTTTAGAACATAATATTATATTATTAATTGAAACAAAACAAATTTTCTTCTGTCTTATTAATGTCATCGTTTTATAGATATTCATTCCACTTCTTTAAAAAACACAAATGAAAAATGGTGCCTTGAAATCATAATATAACCATTTAGAAAAGAAGCTGTAAAAATATAATACAAAGTCACACAATTTTTCTTAAACCATAGAAAAATATTAGACTATTGACAAAATATATGTAGCAACAACAAAACATGCGTTAACTTGTGATATAATTAAAATTTAGAATCATGCATAATCATTGAATTAGAACAAAATCGCATGGCAAAAATCTACTGGATATTATATATTTTAATAATTTATCCATATTTGTCGTTTACCAGAGGACTCTTAGACCTACCAATTTTTGTAGTTCACCTATTATTTTCATAATAAATAATATTACAAAAATAATATAAACAAGAACATAAAAACACAAATTAAAATGTCTTCTATCAATCTAAGTAAAAAAATTGATTATATAATATAATAATGTCGTAAAAAAATTAAATATTGATTTATAGACAGAAGTTTGGAAATATATTTGTCCCAATAAATAAAAAATATTATCTCTTGATATTATGAGACATAAGGTAAAAACGAAGAAATATTTCAATTTTTTAATATTTTCTAAGTCACTTTAAACTAAATAATCTAAGCAAACAGAAAACATGCATTATGTGTTTAAAAAATAACAAAATATCTTAATAATAAAAAATTGAAAAATAACCATTTTTGTTGGATATTTGATTTTGTTTTCTCTTTTCTTTGTGCAAACAAACAAATAACAAAAACAATTCAAACACAATTACATGATCAATACAAATGACATATAACAATCAAACATGTTAACGCTAGGGTAAAAAAATTCCTCTCATTGCAAGAACAAAAAATGATCAAATAGAGCATATTATTTAGTAATATTTATTTAGCAGCATTTATAAAAAAATTGACTAAATAACTTAAAAACAGTGTTTGAAATCTATTACAGAAAAATATTTCTCTCAATCGTATATTTCTATTGACACGTGAGGAGTCTGAAAATATTTTTATTCTAAATGAGAGAAAGAAATTTTGTATGACCTTAATATTTATTAATACTTTATTTTTATTCAATCCGACTCATCTCTTTTGTCTTCCTATTATTATTTGACGGCAATGTATAAATTTAAGTATTTAAAATTAAATTTAAAGTAAATTAAAATAATAGTTAGTTTGATTGAGTTAAATACACTATTAATGATCTTATTAAACTAAAATAAAAAATGACTTAAATAACACCATTAATATGACAAATTGTAATATAAAAAAATAAAGTGATTTTCTGTGAATTTGAAAAAAAATAAAATAAAGTGATTTTGTGTGAATTTGATGTCAATGTAATCACAATTCACATTCATATATAGATATTAGTATAGATGGATAGATTAATTTAATTTTAATTAATTTTAAATTTTAATTAATTAATTTTAATTTTATGAAATAGAAAATAAAAAAGAAAATATGTATTAATGATTAATATGAAAATGTGTATTAATGATTAATATTAAATGAAAATAAGGATATTTATATACATTCACAATTCAATTCATATATTTATATTAGTATAGATAGATTAGAAAAGAGCCACATTAGATCCAAATTAAGTTTGTTAATTAGTCACGATATGCCCTCTCTGTATATGCCTATACTATAAGGGTGTGTTTGGTTGAGTTGATGAAACAATGATAGATGAATAATCAAACATTTATACAATGTTTGGTTAAAATTTTAAGATATTTTAATAATCGTTTTGACCTGGTTCAAGACTCAATTTTTTGAATTAATTACACTTTGTTAATCAATTTTTTAGATTAACAAAATGGAAAGAAACTTTGATATAGAAATTAGGTTTTTAATAAATCGGGAAAATTTAATTTTTTTGGTCCTATATATATATTTAGCTCTTTGTGATTTTGCTCCTCTTTGTTTATTTTTTTTACTCTACGTGCTAAGGGATGTCACAACAATAGGAATAAAACTTTTAATTTCTCCTATATATTTTAGAGAGGGATCGGATGGTGCCATTAGATCAAAGGGAGCTAAGTTGTCTGTAAATACTGGACTTGCCACACAAATATTTGCTGCCTGATCTTACACTCTTAAATCCTATGTCTATTGCTATATTTTATTAAATCATCCATGTTCTTTCCTGTCATATATATCTATAAATATTATTATATAAGAAATGAATTAAAATGATGAGTACTGGAAAAATGAGAGAGATGGTCACCCATGGTCTTGTGGAGTTGATGCCAAATGGGAAGTTATTTTAGTTAATTTGACTCCAGAGATTTGCGAGACTCTTGGTTTGAATGGATTGGAAACTCATGATTTGCCAGCAATAGAGAGTTATATATAATCCATGCATTCCCCATTTACATATATACTAGTTAAACTCATGATCTTTTGGCAACTATGTATATCGTACCAGGCCGATGCTGCATGTAGAAAGCTATTGTACATGGAGCAATACTACTACAAAAAAAGGCGACTATGTATAGTACCAGGTCGATGCTGCATGTTTGTGGAGAACTTTTTGTATCTTTATGTTCTGTGTGGAGAACTTAATGATATGCGTGAGTTGTGTTTATTTATTTTTGTTTGTTATTCGTATTATTTGTTTGTTTTGATGTGGTATCGATAGCTTATTTGTGATGATTGTAATAGTTAAATAACGATTGATTGTGATAAAAAAATTGTCTTTATTTAAAGTTAAAACTTGGATAACAGATAAAAAAATATTTCTTATTATTCGAAATATCTATCATATATATGATCATGATTTGCATGTTTTTAGCTGCGGCTGGTTGGCTGAGTCACCATGATTTACTTCCTCTCACATTCCTGTCAGGTCGGGGATGAGGGGCGCCTAAGGTGAGCGATTTCACCTTTTGGAGCAATGATTTGCATGTTTTTACCCCAATATTGATCTTGAAATATTCTAATTTTGACGTGTATTGGTGATCATCGAATAAGGTCTTTACATGCATATTATTAGTGTATGCGAAAGAGTAAATGGGAAGACATGTGATGTTGGCAATTATTAGTAGAAATTAAACAGATGAAAATTTTGCAAGTTGCAACAGAGAAAGGAAACATGTGGTCGCGTCTCCTCCAAAATACATTCACGTTCTATTCTGAAAATGTATGTGCAAGTTTGATGAAACAATTGTAGCTGGAGCTTCCTTCTTTTCTGGAGTTTTCTTGGTTATCAAAATGATATGTCGCTCTTGGAGTTAGAGCCCACCAGAGCTCATCACCGAAGCTTTGGAGTAAGGGTTGGGGTGGGGGTTTGATGGTCGTCTGTTTAGATGATTCATACATATTCATGTTGGTCTTAGATCCTAATTTATTTTAAAAAGTAAGCAATCGTGCTGGATATGGCACATGCATTTACTCCAAAGGTAAATAAACTATGATAACATCTAAATCAATTAAAATAAAATTACTTTTAAATCCCCAAACTCAAAGTAGATTTGTGATAAGTTTTATCAAAAAAATGTGGTTGTAGTCCCTGATTAAAAAAAAAAATAAAAAAAATTCTGCCCTCCATTGTCTACATGTTTTTTTCTGATGAAAATCGATACAAAATATTGAAAATTATTTGTTGGTCTAATCGATAGGTATTTATATTGATCTAATTGTCTCATGCAAAAGAACAATAATAATAAAAAAATTTGATCGCCCCTAATCAAAACAAAATGAAGCAAAACATTAAGTATTCAAACATGCTCTAGCTGTATAAGCAAATTTCCATTTGAAAAAAACACATGCACCTGTGCAAGAAGATTATAATATGACGTGCCTCTCCTCGCGCATAATATTAATGTAATAATGGAAATATGAATAGAAGTGTTAGAAGATAATTTTGTAAGCTCGATTAAAACGAAACTCATCATGAATTCGTATTAGAAGGTCCGACTGCAACCAAAATCGCTAGCTAACGCAAAGACCGTGATCCCAATATGCGTAGCAAATATATCTGGCTCATTAATCTCTTTATCATATCAGTTTCCATATCCTTATCTGAATTATAACTTTCTTTTGGTTATTCCTCAAGTTGATCCCTAAATTAGAAAATCATACAAATTTTTCGTATTTAGCATCGTTTTGAGCCAAGAAATTGCAAATTGTTGTGATCGAGCGATTAAAGCTCGAAGTCATTGTCTTAAAAAAAATGAAAAGACGGAATGAGAAGGAAAATAAGAGCAACGAAGAAGAAAAAAATGATCTTGGATGTTATAATGAGATTGAAGATGTTATTATTTCGATACAATTGTTTTTGTGAAAAGTGCGTATGATATCTTCAATTCCATAGCTCATTGTCTCATTTTATCCTACCTTACCCCTAGTCAAGTTACAACCCAATTTATAGCCATTTTTTCTGTGTATTTTAAATCATTCATTTAGTGGAAGGATGTTGATATATTTGCAAGTCTATGATAAAAAAAATTCAATGCATTTGACACGAGAGTTTGTTGATATATATCATAGACACTAATGAGTGAATCTTGTGAGGAGTTGTTAAATCCCATGCATTTTAATTTCACACATTCTGATTGCAGTGATTGTTCATGATGTTATTTTGTGAGATGCTCTGAAATTAAAATGTCTTGTTGCATGAAAAAAATGTTTTGGATAAGTAGAGGAAGCGGAAGGAGGACGAAAAATTGAGATAATGAGTTGATCTATTTTATGCTTGAGAACAAGCATCGTTTAGGTGTGGGAGATTTTAATAGGCTCGTAATAATTAGTATTTTTATTTTCATATTTCCCATTATTCCAACCTCTGATATGTTTAATTGATATATTTTTGTGTAATTTTATTTTAGGATTAACTTTTACGGTCTTGGAGTAAATTTGAGTTAATATATATATATATATATATATATATATATATATATATGTATATATCAAACTCTAATAGATAAATAATATTTATTTAAATTAATGAATGTTGTGACCCAAAATTCTGAATTTCAAAACTACTTTTAAGAGGTGTATATACTACTTTTAAGAGGTTGACGCGAACCCGAGTGTGTGCAAGGAGATTGTTCAATTGAGTTAGTTTATACATTATCCTCTATCTTGACTCTGTACATTTATATTTTCTCTTTCAAAAACATTTTCAGACTGTCTAATGTTAACTGAAATGATATTTAATTATAGTATGACGTGAAAATTTTGATTTTTCATTTCAACATTTTGATGTTTATTTCGCAAAATAGTTTGAAATAGTTCTTCTTCTCCCTCGACTTTTACATCTCACGTACATGTGTTTTATAGCGAGGGTGAAGGGGTGAGCAATCGATTAAAATCGAACAATCGATTTTTTTTTTTTACCAATCGAACCGATCGATTAAATATGTTCATCCGTTGGATGAAAATGTGCGAAAATTGAAGGTCTAAAATGAAATAACAAAACAAGTCTCACAGTTAAAAAGGTGTTCTTAAAGCTGGAGACCAAGTCTATTGACAATTCAACCCTCAATTTTAAGCAATCTCGCTGGATATCTCTCAAGGCCTATTTTGGTCAATTTCATTTTCGCCATCCTGCAGGAATGGTCTTAAACAGGAAATTTGACTAACTGAAAAGGACTTTCGGGTAAATTTCCATTGATAGGCATAAATGCATAATGATACTTGCAAGACGGCAACATCTCTCACAAATCCACCAACAAAGCTTTAATCAGAGAAAATAATTTTAAAAAAAATAAGAATCTCTTTGCGATATTTTTTTTTTAAAAAAAATGATGCCCAAGTTAAGGAAAAAAATAAGAATATTTGCTGTTTTGGGGTGGGTTTTAGGTAATCTCTTCGCGTCTTTATTGTTCGTTTCCAGTTTTTTAATCCAACTAATAATACAAATTTGTTGTATTTTTAAT
Organism: Primulina eburnea; assembly: GCF_022965805.1. Taxonomy (NCBI): domain Eukaryota; kingdom Viridiplantae; phylum Streptophyta; class Magnoliopsida; order Lamiales; family Gesneriaceae; genus Primulina; species Primulina eburnea. The sequence continues at coordinate 33,020,090 of NC_133106.1, read as the reverse complement.
GGAATGTTTATGTGTGCATGTGTATGGTGTTGATGTTTAGTGTAATAGTTATCTTTGTTTTTCTGTTGTGGTTTCAAGATTTCTTGGTTTTTTTTCCGATTGAACTTTAAAGTGCCTGGCTTAGATTCTATGTGCTTACTTCGTCTGCGGTATTTCAGCTGTTGAGAATATCGAAACTTTCGTATTTTTCTTATATTTTGTGGGCTTGATGTGATAAACAAATTTCAGAAGCTTAAGCGGTGGAGATCCAAGGAAAGGTGCGTCTTTTAGTCGGATTATTTTATTCTGAGCAACTGGATTGGAAAACATGTCTCAAACCAACTGGGAAGCTGATAAAATGTAAGTTCTTTTTTGTTGGTGCTGTTTTTAAGCGTCTGAATTTTTTTACTGTCAGAATTTCGGTATTATAGATTTTTTGGAGTTTCTATTAAATTTTCGATCCTTTTTTTGTTGAAGGGATTAAATTTTCGTTCCTGGGTAAGATTCCCTAAAAAAATTGTTCGATTTCTGTATGAAGTTTTGGTTCTTGAATCTTGTACGTCTCTGTGCTTGCTAGTTCTTTGACCCATTCAGCTAGGACGGTCTGTTGTTATCTTTCCCCCGAGGTTTCAGTTTGTGCGAAGAACACGAGATTTTTCATTTGTATTCTAGGGTTATAATAAAAGCTTCGAAACCATTTTTCTCTTTGTTGTTTATTTGTTTGATTTTTTTTTTATTTTTATGATAGACAGACATGAGCGGCCTCTAAGTTCGGTGAAATTCTTTGGGTCCTCGGCCCTTCGTGTCTTATTGATACTGGGGTTCTCTTTTGGTTCATTCGCCCTTTTCCTTGAACATTCTTCTTGTGCTATATAATTAAGCTTCTTCGACCCGTGGTACTCTATTATTATGTACTGATGCATTTTGATTTTTTTTACTTATAGGCTGGATGTCTATATACATGATTATCTGGTGAAAAGAGATTTAAAAGCCACTGCTCAGGCATTTCAAGCCGAAGGAAAAGTATCGTCTGACCCTGTCGGTAAGTCTTCAAAACCAAGTTGTGGATAATAGGGTTCTTATTTAAGGAGTTTTCCTCTGTCAATGTTTATTAATTTTTTGTGCTCGCTTCAGCTATTGATGCTCCTGGTGGTTTTCTCTTTGAATGGTGGTCGGTGTTCTGGGACATATTTATTGCCAGGACAAATGAGAAACACTCCGATGTTGCTGCTTCTTACATTGAGGTTGGCTGCAACTCTAAAATTTTAGTCCAATCAATCACCATGCATTTAATTCAATTTTGTTTTAATGCCACAAATATAATTTTATCCAATCAGCATGAATTTGCTTAGATAATGTTGTATTTTGATTGAAAAACTTCCTAGCTAATTGTTTTATGTCGCTAAGCTTACATGTTTAATTGAATTCCGAGTGAAATGAATTTTCATTAACTTCCATACTGGGGATATCCTGGAAGTTCCAAGTAAGACCACAATAGTGTATTCTTCCGTTTCTTCTTTTCCTACCTATGCAAATTTGTTTGACATGTATGGTGTTGACATTTGATTTACAAACATTAGTTTCCGTTGCCTTATGTGTTACTAGTATGAATATTTTCGTTCTTTCTTCGATGCAGAACACAATGTCATTTGGTATATTGACATCTAACAGATGTTTTTCTACAGAAAACAGTTCCCTATTTGCTTACCTCAACTATTTTCAGAATTTTACGCTCTCATCACTTGAATATGCAGTAGTTACGAGGAATCACCGATAAGAGACATGGTGTTATTCGTTTAACAATTTCTCCCTGTGCAACATATTTTTTGCTCATCTCCATGTACCTATTATTTGTTCCAGAAACAAAGCGTTTAGGTGTAGGAATGATATAATTCTTGAGAAATTTTAGAGTCTACCATTCATTGGAAAATCAAGACTTTCCAGTCTGGTCTCTAGCACCATTGTAGTGCTGAAATCTATTTTTTGTTCCACTTAACTTAAAAAACAGTCTCAGTTGATGAAGGCAAGGGAACAGCAGCAACAATCACAACAGCCGCAACACCCACAGCAGCAGCAGTTGCAGATGCAGATGCAGATGCAGCAGCTTTTACTGCAGCGGCAGGCTCAGCAGCAGCAGCAACAACAACATCAACATCAACATCAACAACAGCAACAGCTACATCAGCAACAGCAACAGCAGCAACATCAACAACAGCCACAGCAGCAACATCAACAACAGGGACCTCAGCAGCAACGGCGTGAGGATGCCCCCTTCCTGAATGGAACTGCTAATGGCATCTCTGGAAATGATCCTCTTGTGAGGCAGAATCCTGGTACTGCAAATGCATTGGCAACCAAGATGTATGAGGAGAAATTAAAGCTCCCTGTTCAGAGAGATTCATTGGATGATGCGGCTATGAAGGTACAAGTTACATATAGGGGCATGCTGGAAATAAAAGTTTAGTTCCAATTGCTAACTGTGCAATGCTTAATTTCAGCAAAGATTTGGCAATAATGTAGGACAGATTTTGGATCAGAATCATACTTCAATATTTAAATCAGCTGCAGCAGCTGGCCAACCTTCTGGGTATGCTCAGTATGATCGATAATAAGATTGCCTTCTTTTTTCTCTGGTGTAAAAGTGAATAAGGGGGTTTAAGAGGGTGTAAATTCTTAATTTTCATGAGAACGAACTTGTTAAGCTTCCTAAATGGTGCTCTTAGCTTGGTAAGATTTTAAACCCCAAATGTGAGCTGTATCCCCTTAGGCGAATTTTTGTCATGTATGCTTTTGTCAACAATCCAAATCCATTTTCTCAGGCAAGTGCTGCACGGTACAGCTGGTGGATTATCCCCCCAAGTTCAAGCACGAGGTCAGCAATTTCCAGGGTCTACACCAGTCAGTATCATCCTCTATTGTTCTCTTCTAAAAATTTTCTAGTAATGTTTGTACTTGCATGGATGTTAGTCATAGATATCTATAAACAGGACATCAAGGGTGAAATGAATCCCATCTTGAACCCCAGAGCTGTTGGCCCTGAAGGATCGTTGATCGGAATCCCAGGTACACTCTTTTCAGATTGGTTGGCTACGAGTAGTTTATGTTTGTACTCTAAACACATGCACTATGACGCTTCTTCTTCTTGTTATGAGTAATATTAAGTCGTTACTGTGAGTATTATTTTATATCAAGATGAGAGTGTGAACGCCAACAACTCTGGCAGAGATGGAACATATTAGTGCCATTTGTTTGATAAATTTATTGATTTGTTTTGTATAAGCTGCAATTATATGATTCTTATTGCTGTAGGGTCAAATCAAGGTGGAAATAATTTGACGCTAAAAGGATGGCCTCTTACAGTGAGTATATTATGGCTTTACCTCGTTGTTTTGTGAATATAATCGACTAGGCCACTTTTTATGCGAACTTAGCAGTTGTGACACCGTAGGACATGATCTTGATAACCATGGTAGATTTTCCTACGTGATAACTTTTATGTGGTTAGATGGGTTCTTAACCTTAAAGGTACCCGTTGAGGTTATTATA